>NC_086316.1:3067435-3162435 GCF_963924245.1 Chroicocephalus ridibundus | reverse complement strand
GCTGCCGGGTGAAGTTGTACATCCTCTTTGATGCCGGAGTTAACAGGTTAAATAATGAGAACATCTATCTCTGGCCTTAAAGTTTGTTCCCTTACATCCAAATATTGTAAATAGAACACTGGCTATGTGTTTGAAGCATGTAGTATATTTCAAGAAAATTGTTGTGTCTCCTGCTCTGAATCTTGTACCATTTTATTTGTTAGGTAGCAACCGTCCAATTTCTTCCAGCTTATGTTTATGAGAATGTATGATCTTGGTTTTAGGATTGCCAGCATGTCTAAGGACTGTGCTTGGGACAAGCGTGCTTGCAAACTGCAGGAGTACTTACAGACTTTTCCAAACTCTTTCATTGCCTACTGGTATTATCCCTGAGGTTTTAAAGCTGTGCTTACACGGCTTGGCCTCTTTCCAACAGCTTAGTACAGTTTGCAGTAGAACAACAAAGAAATTAAAGGGTCTCGGGTGGATCAATGTTTTTCTTAATATGTTGGCATCAGGGGACAAATGCAGACTTCTGCTTCTGAACTGGTCCCTCTGTCCTTGATTTATGGTTCATGGAAACATTTTTAGAGTTCAATTATTGTAATGCCAGGCTAGATATCGAAAATTGTTCAGGTGACTTGCAACCGAAAAGTGCCTCCTTGCTTCCTTGACTGCAACTGGAGCTTAGTATGACAAGATCAGGTTCAATCTGACTGTATACTCTTTGAGCAATGGTTGCAAACATTACTGAGAGGCCGATATATACAGATACTCATCATTTTGGATTATATTCAACAATGTTTGAACTTGTTTTAACTGGACCCTAAAATCTAAGGGGATGGATTACCTTCCCAAATGTTTGAAATTTACATTACAAGAAAGACAATCCTGTGAGATCTTCACATGGAGAGCCTTTGGGGAAGACCCGTCTGTATTTGCCTGTGTATATGTGAGAGCATATGTATATATGTATAGCATTATCCTCAGGTACCAGCCCTGGTTGAAGGATCACTTCAGACTCAGACTGCTAGAGGTTTGGGGAAACCTCACTGCACGCTTATGGGGCTGTAGGCGTCTTCATAGGATCCACTGTTGGCTACCGCTGGCAGCAGTGAGGTGTTTCAGCCCACCTACACCAGAAAATTTTCTGGAAGATCTTTGAAAAATTGGTATATGTGCCAAAATACGACCATGCTGACTGGAAGTCCACAAATCCATTTTAAGGCTCACCAGCATGGAGCACGCCCTGCCAACACCTTGTTTGTTTTTTTTATCAGACGACGGGTAGTGCTATAGATGCCTAATTTGAGGTGCATGGGGTGGCAGTCAAGGAGGTGCATATCACTTCTATTTGGGGATTCATAACTGCATATGTAAAGTTTAAGCCAGCAGATTTAAAGTAGATAAATCACAATATAATACATGTTTTCAATTATACTTACTTTAAAGTATAAATGATTGAATAAATTCACTTAACAGTCTATCACAAAAGTTTTTATTATTATTAGTAGTAATACTACTACTACTAATATACTACTAATAAAAAACCAACCCCTAAATTACTCTGTCCCTCAAAATAACACAAGTATGTCATGAAAACAAATAACTTTCAACCTTGGAAAAGGTTTTTCTATAATCATTAAATAAATAATAATAAAAAAGCTCACATATACATTACCTTATTGCCTCTTTTTCCCCCTAGGTTCCGATTTAATGAAACAGACTATTTTTCTACACTGCTAACTTTCTTATTCCGAGAACACCACGGAAATAGAGACCTATATAAGTATTCTTGAAAATATTGCTTCATTTACAGTTTTCAGAAATACTTTCCACAAGAAATCTGATGACAAAGACAGTCAAAACAGGAAAAACAATAGGAAAGTTTATGACGTATAAAATGAATTCTTCAAAAGAATTTTGTTTCAAAATGCCAAGGGTTATAAGTCAACTATATGCAGCACATATTACTATTTATTACCTTGCATTTGGCTGAAATTCATCTCCTTTGACAACCTTGGGTAAATCACGTTACATATTTCATAAAATATGAGTGCTGGACCTTTTTCTGAAGACACTACTTAGCCAGTGAACTCATTGCTATTGGCTGCACCCCAGTTGCCATAAGCTCCCTTAAGACTGGGGCTTTTGCAAGGTCCTGTGGCAGCTGACTCAAAGGAAAGTTATTTATCGAAAACATATGCAAAAAGTCGATGTCTTGTCCACTTTTCAGATCTCAGATGGAAAGCTAAATACAAATTGAGACATGCAAGTTTCACTTCTGAGCAAATTTACTGGGTGAAAGCTTCATTTTTTTTTTTTTTTGTTTGTTTGTTTCATTTGAATATGCTCAGAGCCCCTCAGAATATACAACTTTATAGCTAACGTATTTTTTATTCTTGAAGGCTCATTATTTTACAGTGAGGTTACTGAACCTAGACCACGTAGTGCAGATTACCCAGCATAGTATTAATCAAAATATACATGGCAAATGGGATTCAAAACAGTGCCAAATAGGCATCTGCTTTTAGCAGGGAACAAAAATGCATTTAGCTCCTTTATTAAAAGGTATTATGGGCAATTTATTTTTAAACCATCTCTCTAACACCATTAACTAGCATATAATTTAATGTACTCCCAAGCAACTTGACTTTTACATTTCCTTCAAAACATTAATTTGCTTTTGCAAATTGATGTAAAAGATGCCTTTGACCCCTGGAATGATTCAAACCATTAACAATAAATTAGATTATCCTTTAAAACAAGATCACCATTTTTATTTTTATTTTTGGAAGGAAAAACAGAAGTCTGCCGTTTCTGAGAGTGAGATAATACTGCTCACAGGGAAATAAAACTTGGAATGGTTACAACTATTTATTTTGTCCAACATTATTTGTGGCATTGTTCGGGGACTTGCTCCAGAAAATTTGAAGGCTACTCAAACGTTTTTAACAGATTAAATTACGAAAATTTTGTTTGGTTGTTTGGGGTGATTTAACTTCAGGAAATGGTCATTAGGCTAATGGGCTCTCTTACTGAAGTCCCACCCTTAAAGTGTGACAGGGCACTCTGTTTCCAGAGACGTCAGAAAAAATCCAACTCTCCAAGGACGTGCTTATTTTTTAAAAATAATGCAAGTGTCAATTTTCCTATTCAAAGCTGCGCTACCGAGAAGGAAAAATCCTACCGTTTAACTAACGCACACGGTACCATGATGCATGTGAAGATGCTCCATAATTAGTAGGTTTAGCTACCACAACTGGCTTTATTTACATGGTGGTTGCCACTTTAACCCGTCGGGGCTGAGCAGGAGAAATGTCAGCAGAGAACACCCGAGCACACACGACTTGAATTTGACAGGGCTGATTGCTGAAGGCGGTAACTGACTCGTATCCTTAGCAGGCATGTGTCCCAGGAGGAGAAGAGAAACCTCCCCTGTGGGTTGTGTTACTTTCGCTCCCCCTCCCCACTCCCCCCAGGTCCTAAGGATCCACTTGCTAAAATCTCAGATCCTGATACAAAGCCTATGGAAATCAGTGGCAAGACTCTTATTAACTTTGATGGAGGCCCTAAGGGTGAGCTTCAACCACCCTTATTTGCATTGTATAGTGGCATAAGCCTCTCTCAGCAAAACATCTAAATACACGCTTAATTTAAGCACATGAGCAACAGCATGGGTTATCATGCAACTGGTCTTGCCGATCGCGGTGGGAAGGGTGCAGTGAGGTGGAAAAGTCTGGTTGCACGCTACTTTGGCATTTTCTTTCTGAAAAAGAAAGAGAAAGACACTAATTTATAACACATGGAGATCGTAACTTTCATCTTAGGGAGTGCAGCGGTACTTGTAGTTTCTATTACAGTCCTGTGTAGGGAAAAGGTCTAGAAAACTTGATCTCATTATCAGCCCAATTAATTATAGTTGGGCCATTTCTAAAGGATTTATGTAATATTTATAGGCTTTTTTAAAACTGTGGAATGTGAGGTTTTCAATTTATCCCACAGAGAAGCCCTACACCGATACCTATCTAGATGCTCAAAATACATCTTGCCACGCAGATGTTGCAAGTCATTAGTATGAACAGCAAGTGACTTCGCCTTCCCACTTAATGTGGTTCTCAATGTGTGAGAACCACTTAGATTGTATGATAAAAACATTTGCAAAGAAAAGAATTACCGCACGAACTTGCACCACACATTCACCTCATCTGGCGGCTGCCAGTTCCAGGTTTTAGGAGAATAATATGACCAGGGCAATTATTTGATTAGCTCTTACAAGAAAGGTTTTCTCTTAACATGAACCCAGTATTAAAGTGCAAATGTTTTCTTATTTCAAGAGTTTCAAACATTCAAAATACTTGAAGTTAGATATAGTTCAAGTGTTGTGCCGTTTTACAATCCTGTCATGACTTGGAGCATTCACATGTAAGCGAGTACCACTCTGACATGAGAGGTGGAAAATGGGACATTTTCATAAGTTGAAAAGTTGTTCTTTGCCTGCTTTTGCTGCAAAATGCCATTCTCCAACCCTCAGTTGCTCCCTGTTATTCAGAAAACTGGTTTTAAAAAAAAAAATAAAAATTAAAAATTCTGATTTTTAGATACTTCCTTGTTGTGAAACTTTAGTATTCCTAACTATGCAATTTTTCTAAACCACAAGTTATACATCTGCTTTTGAAAGTAAGAAATTCAGCTTTCGATGTGCATAGAGGTTACCACAGCTGTGACTGTTCTGCCGTTTCTGACAGCTGGATGCTGCTGGAATCCTGGTTCTGTGACGCTCTCTCATTCCTCCAGAAAACAAACTATGTCTGGGTTATGGCTTGTCTTGTTTTATGGCAGAACAGAAAAAAGGTCTGGGGAAAAGTCTGGGAGGCTTATTGAGTAAATCAGAATGTGTGGGTCGTCTGTTTCATACAGCAAAAGAAAAAAAATATATTCATTTTTATTACTGTTACTTGTTCAAAATTTTCCTCTTTTCCCTGCGTTCCCACAACTACTTCTCTGGTAAATCCATATGTTAGAGGATTGGAGCGTCAGACAAGAACACATAGAGATATATTTGCAAAAATGTCATTATCTGCCACTCATATTTGTCCATGCTTAACAGCTTATAGACCTGATTAAGTGCCAAAAGAACGAGAGCTATCTTTCTACTTATTTTTCAATTTAAATGCAGGAGGAGAATACGTAGCCATTTTTTTCATGCTCTCCACCTGGTAAAGAGTGAGCCGTCAAACCGTGCTCCGGCCGTTTTATTGAGCTGGGAAAACGGATCTTTACAGTGCTTACATGTCTCTTTTTCCGCAAGCCATCCAGCCTTGACCTCACCAGAGATTACACCCTTAGGGTACGTCCAGCCTCCCTAACACCCTGTAATCCTCATTGTTTCACTCACAAGCAGATCCATATTGAAACCTTCTTCATATCAACTTTTAAGCGGCCAAATTCAGATGAAAAGCTCATCTATTCAAAGCGGTTGCTCCTCGAGACAGGTCACACAGTTTACTGTTGTATTGCAATGGGAAGTGGCTAATAAGATAAACTTTTGCTTGGAAAGTTGTTCTGATGCTATTGCGTCGGCCTTTTTGTTCTCTTGGAAACACAATACTCCCAGCACAGTTAAAAGAAAGAATCGTAAGCCTCTGCATGTGATTTGGTGACTGGAGCAGCCATGGAGGCTGCTGGGAGTGTTTCCATGTTTGTGGCCCATCCTTCCTGCCTAAATGGGCTCAGAATTTAGCCCTGAGGTGGTGATGTACAAAGTCAGACTGTAAACCCTGGTTTGCTGCTATCTGGGTAACCTCCTGCATGAATTCATTATTTTTGCAAAAGTACAGACACTGAAGCAAAGGTTCCCCTGCAAGGGCAAAAGCAGATTTACTACTAATGGAAATGGACTACTAATTCTATGTTCACCCTCATAAAACTCCTGCAGTGCAGCAGGGAACAGAAATTAAAGAAACATTTGGAAGGTCAGCAGCATGGGAATATTATGTAAAGAACAAAGACTGTGGATTTCAAAGGGTGAACTGCAGAAATGTAAAGTGGGTATCTCGTCTCAACTCATCTAATATAACTTCCGATGTACAGCGTTGCTGCATATGGAGGAAAAGGTCCCCTGCCAAGCAGAGCAAAAATAATCCATTAGAGTGTATGAAAATATCCCTACTGGCAAAAGATGCCAGGCTTTTCAGTGATTAAATTTAGTTTTCTAGACTTGCAGAGGAAGGAAAAAAAAAAAAAGGGGGGGTGTGTGTAGAAAAATTATGAACTTCCCTGACCTGAAATCTCCTTGACTTGGCTGCGTTGAAAGAGTTATTTGCAACTTTGGAATCATTCCCTGTCCAAAGATGGTGGCGGGATCAGACCTGACAACTGTAATTTTAACCATCATAGACAACATTTGGGAAAAAATCCTGAAACAGCTATCAGTAAATTAATCAGCTCCAAGTACTGATCTGCATTGACGCAAATATTACGTACTTAAAATTTCCTCATTCTACGCTGATGGTCCAAAATGATGCAAGAATAAATACTTTTCAAAGGATTTTACCCCAGTTAGAGTTATGCCAATGTTGCAGTCACGGTGAACTCACCCTCTTCAGTAGATTGATGTTTGCATGTACTAAGATAGGACAACAATGCTGGTTTTGGTACCTAACTAAACCAGTCTAAACAGATTTCAAGTTGTTATCTATACCAACGTAATCTCCTGTGTTACTGCACTCCAGGCACAAGACATGATTTTAAGTATTTTATATTTCTGGTTTGAGTTCATATCCTCCCACGAAATAATTTCTCCTAATTTTTCTTCGCATAGTTTGAGTTAGAGCTCGGAAATAATCTTTCTCTGTAAACAGTTTTATTCAATTAACAGTTGTTTTTAGTTTTCTTTGTCAATAGGGTAAGACACGATTGAACCACCACAGTCTGAAATAATGCTGCTTTGAAGAAAAGAAAACAAAATTAGAGAGTAACAGATGTTTTCAAGTAATGTTTCAGGGAAATTTTAATCCTTCCAACCAACTGAAGTTGGAATGTGGTTTTCTTTTTTTAACATATTATTACTTAGTTACTACCCAAATCATATTAACAGTTATTGTAGTCTGAAGAGCTGTAATGAGAAATCTAAATGAATAATTAGACATTGAGGGACTGTGTTTTGAATGATAGTTAATATTTATTGCAGGTAAATATGAAAATATCTTGAGATACGCAGGAGTTCATGGCTCTGTTTGATAGTCACGTGGCACAACAGTAACCCCTGCAAGCACAAATGAGTAGTTGAGCTTCAGGCTCATCCTCTTGGCACACCCTTCATCACACCATAGGCAGGGATTAATTTGGAAAGTCAATCAAACAAAGAATAAGAATTAGATTATTACAGAAAAAGAGCAGCAATGTCAACCCTTGCACTCCATGAGCTTTGGAGTAGGTAGGTCCTTACATGCCACATGGCTGAGAAAATGATGTGGTCCTTGGTGATGTATTTGGAGGAGTGTAACCTCACAGGACAGAGTAATTATATTTCCTGTCAATAATAACCGTAATAACACCTCACACAGATATTACCGTGAGTATGCAAACTCTTCATCACCAAAGATAATGGAAAATTAGTAGTTCAGAGAAGAGCCCTAAATGTGATTAAGAGATCGGAGGGCTTAATATATGAAAAAATATAAAGCACTGAATATATATTTATAGCTTGGCTAAAGACAACTGGAGTGTTCACAATAACTACCTGTGAGGATGTGAAGGGAATGACCACTAAGAACAGACAACATTTAATTGCCGATAGAGAGGGGACTGAGTAGGAGAAACATAATGAAACTGAGAAAGATTTAGCATGGATAATCAGGAGAAAAACTCTGGACAGTGGCAGCTGCCAGGACCAGAGTAATGTTTCAATTTTCACATGCTCTGCTGTATACCTTAGCAATATCCCTTTCACTAATGCCAACCATTTGTCTCTCAGAAAAGGAGATAACTCATAGATGTTAAAGAAGTACTGCTAAAAGCAATAGAAATGTTATATGACAAATCATTGAAAAACTTCCTCCTGCTCTTTTCTCCCTTGGCAAGCAGAAAAATGGTGGAATTTCCTTTAAAAAGGTGGAACGTCTCCCACTTACGTCTACCTAGGATGGGTTCTTAACTACACAAAAAATATTTTGCTGGCTGTTACATGCAAAAATCTATTTTGGGAACCTCATCTAGAAAAAATATACTGTCACAGGTACGTGACACAGAGGAGGATGGATTTTGTGTGGTGACAAGACTTCTGCCAGTATGATGCCGTTGATGACCATCCAGTGCTATGGTGGTGTGGTGCTGCAGCAGCTGCCTCAGGACGACTTAAGAAAATACCCCCTGTACTATCGGGAAGGATAAATGATGCTCAGTGGATATCTCATCTTTTTCGCTTTTTGCATATGAAAGATTTGGAAACGACTGCAGATGGAACAGCAGTGCAATGGTAGAAGGCGTGATAGACACAGTGACACAGTAACAGTATTTGCGAAGCTATGTCAGACAAATTTCTTCTTATACTTTTAAAATTTATATAAAAGGAAAAAAAAAAATCTTTGAAAAAGCACCAGCACTGACTTGTGATTTTCCTGATCCACAGACTCCTGAAGACTGGGGCAGTGTTTGAGGATTTTTGCTGTATTTTTAGACTACTATTTGGGAAGTAATTCGGGAAATGTCAGACACAAAATAAGTGTTGGGTCAATCCTTTATCTGATCCAGCGTGGCTGTTCCTACGGAAGATTGGAGCTCTGCTCCTCGTAAGATACAGCATTAATTTTGACATGGGGAGTAAAACAGGGCCACTGTATGGCAAGTTGCCAGTGCTCACTCCCACAAGCCCACATTTTCGTGTACATCCTGGTAGGACTGTTCTTTCCACACGTTTTACAGTCATCACTCCCCTACAGGCATTGTCTGCAGTATCCTTCCTCAGCGACAGCCACTTGGAGAAATTCCAGCAAAGCATGTTTCCATCAGGATCTATTAAAATAAAACACTTAATAGGAAAATTGTTGGATATCAACAAACTCCTCAAAGTTCTTTTGGAATGAACTTCTAGGAGTTTTTTTATTAGATCTTCCACTTACCATACGGTTCCTTGTCATGCTTGTTGTAAGGGAACTCCTGAACTGTGAGTAAAACTTGGGTGTTAGTTCTCAGAAAAAAAAATAAACTTTGTTGTCATTTTGTGAAGGCACGTTTCTGAAATGTCACAGGTTTTCTCAGGAACAGAAAACCACTTCCTACTTCATGCTGATACCGGTATAACCTCATTTAAAGAAAATTAGCTTTATGGTTTAGTAATTTGCACGTGGTTGCAAAGGAACTATGCATTGTAAGGCAATGAACAAGGTATATGATAAAATGACCTCAGTTTAGCTGTTTTCTTGACTGAATTTCCATTGATTCACTCACTCTGCAGCAGTCACAGGGAGCCCCATTTGTCTTGCAGTTTTAGGTGTTGCAGCGAGCAGACCCACATTTCACAACACGTTGCTGACACTCCAGCTGCTGCTCATGGCACACCCAGCCCAGTGGAAATCTGTGCATCATGGGCTTCATTTGCTCTTTGGCTTGGGAAAGGAAAATAAAGGAATAAGTTCCCAAGAATTCTCTGGGTCCTCAGCATTGTCACAGAAAGATGCCTGTGCAGAAGAAAGTAGATTTTATGTATAATTTGATATAGACCTAATGGTAGAATCTACAAATGATAAACAAGACCTCAACACAAAAGCAAGATAATTTTCAGTATATTAATTGTTTCTTTCTCTTCAGACTATTCCTATACATTGCCTGTGTCAAAAGCCTCCTCTTAACCAAGATCCAGATTATTAAATAAATTAAGAATATTCTTATTTCATTCTTCTTAAGTCATCCTATTACCTTCATGAGAACCGCTCTTTGATTCTACCCCGTAACATTGCTAATTGGAGATCCTATGTAGACAGGAGAGATTTAGAGAAGGTGTGAGAGAACTTTAGGAAAGATGTAATAGTTGTTTTGGGATCAAGTTATTAATTCAAAGAAAATTGTGGCTTTCTTTTTTCTAACACTCAAAAAACAATTCTTGATGACAGAAGAACCCTTTTCTTTCTGTTTTGCACCCAACAAAAGAAGAAAAAATTCTTTTTAGTTGAGTTTTGTTGACTTTCACTGGAACATCACAAACTGCTTATATGTTCTCCCCTTTAATTTTTTGAAATTGCTTCTGGAAGTTAAACAATATAGATTTAATAAAGAAGAAGCTCCTGAAGAGACACTGCCAGCAGTCTAGAAGGAAACAGAGGGGTCAAGTGAGGAAGATGGCGTAAGCGAAGGAGAAGTCTTCTTCAGGGAGAAATGAGGAGGACCCTAGAATATTTCCTTCATTGTTGCTATAAAAAATAATTATCTAAGTTAAATGTATTTACTTACTGTAATATTCACTATGATTTCCAGCATTAACAAAATACTACTGAATGGTAAACCACCTTCAGAAATAACAGCAATTTTATTTTAATATAAACATGACCACTCCACCACACGCAGAAAAAACATCCACAATATATGTGACATTGGAAATTCCTCTATCCTTTGTAACTCTTGAGATGAGCTGATCTACAAATAGGACATACCGTAAACAATTATTTCCTTCAAATTTAAAGTGAACGTTAATTGTGTCTGAAATCTCTTGGTCTCGACCTCTAAGAATAAAAGCCTGTTTTAAGTGGAGAGCAGCACCTGCATCTCATATCCACCAAAGTGAATTCATTGCTTTCCCCATGTCCCTTGCAGCAGCCTGGCACCTGGAGCAGGAGATTTCATCCAGGGAATTTCCATCTAGACAGAACTTTGTGGGTTTTCCACAGAGCCTGACTTTTATCTGCCAGCCAGTGCCTATGTCCAGGATACCTTAGGGCATCTACCTGCGTTTAAACACCTGAATTTATCCTACAAGAAATATTCAGGGAGTTCATAACATGCAGTCAGCGTTCAGACGAGGCAGCTCAAGGTGATTTGGTGGTGGGTGGGATTTTTTTTGGACTTTGGCATCTGAATTCCACCTTAACTCCTAATTCAGCTTTTTAGATGCTTACTCTGAATCTCTTATGGCATGTAAGAAGCATTTCCTCTGTATGTTAGTAGGAAGTACTGACTCTATTGACTCCAGTACTCTCATAGTTTTAATTCACCTCTTCCTCCTCTCAAGGGGAACTAGGCAAAACTAAGGAAAAAATATTTTCTCTACATTGAAAGGATTTAATTAAAAGAAAAAATTAATGAATTTATTAATGTTCTGATGCTTTCCAAAGCATTTTCTAGTCAAACTGAGATTTTTATTTTTTTTTAAATTTTAGACTATATGGAGAAGCACTGTATGTATTTTCACATATACATCAAGCATATAGGCAGATACGTGTTTCAAATAAATGTGATACTTCTAGTGTGTCCTATCATTTGTTAGCATTGCCAAGAGCAAACTCTACTTACCAATTTGTAAATGTGTTGCTCTAGACCGAAGTAAATGACATTCACTATATCCTCCCATGGAAGTTGCATTTTTTTTCAGAGGAGCCTCCAGCACAAGACAAGTTCTGAAGAAGTATTTATTTATTAGCTAGTGAATTACTACAATATTGGTGATGATAAGAAAAAATAAGAACTGTTGCAAATGTAAAAAGATGGAAAAAAAGACCGTGATATTGCCTGCTTTGTTAATTCTCTTAATGATTGTTTGTGTGGTTGTCAGAAACGCAAACTCACCTTTTTTTGCCTCATAACTGTAGGCAACAGGCTCTCCTGCTAAATATTTAGTATCTCAACCCACTAGTGACTTTTTGTGCATTGTTAATGTGGGCTACTTATCTTCTGTTAGCAAGGCGTTTTCATTTTTTTTTTTCCCCAGAGAATTATGTCAAAATCTAGACTTGCAATATCCATTGTTAATATCAATCAAGTAACTAAATCTCCATGCAGAAATCTGAAATTAATCTATATTGAGGGTTTTTTTGTTTGTTTGTTTGTATAACCTCATAATTTAAATTGTTTTTCTCAAGAAGGACTTCCCAATTTTTTAACCTCTTTCTCAATCTGTATTTGTTTGAAAAGCTTTTGGGAATATAGTAATAGAAGCATTTAATTGATGGAAGAAATTTGTATCAATTTTAACTTGCTTTATGACTGCTCCTCAACTCTGAGACTGCCCACTTGAGTCCGTCCAGATATATATGAATGGTTGCCAGTTAAAAATGTTATCTGTGTCTTTCAGTCCAGATTTCTCAAGCACCTCTAACACTGCAGAAAATGGCATACGTTTCATGTGGTGTCATGGCCAGCACTGAACTGGTCTGAAATGTAATTATCTTAGACAGTACATAGAACACACTATATTGGGTAAGCAGATTATTAGAAATTTTTAGTTTAAAATGTGTACCACTGGAGTTTTACACACATATTTTTATTATTTATATACTTCTGTTTGGCAGGGCCGTGAACAGGTGTGTGTTTGATTACCGTATCTTTGCTAACTTTACTAGGATTTATCCACCAGTTCTTATATTTCAATATAATGTGACGATTTAACATATATTGCCCTACTGGAGCCTGCTAAGTGATCACTGCCAGCACAGACCTTCTAAGAGCACTTGCCTTAGAGCTTCTCTGTGTCCTTTACTTATATTTTTCCGGGCCAATGATCATGAGGATACTTTGAATTTTGTCCAGACACTGAAATAAATTATTTTTGCTGCTGTACTTGTGGGATATCCATATGCTAGAGAACATTGTTTTGGACAGAGAGACACTGATCTTCAAGAGATTTGAACTTGGCACCTCACTTTTAGCAATGGGTGTACCATTGACATAGGTGTCTAGGTCAACATCGTAATTTCACCAAGCAGCCAAACCAGTCCTTGGTGCTATTGCATTCAAATCATCAGCAGAATCAAACATGGCTCCAAGTAACCTGAGCAAAGGGTTTGAAAATTCTGTTGTGATTAGTTTTAGACAAATGCACATTTTTTTGTGAAGCTTGTGCAAATGGTTACCTAGCCACTGAGAATTAATAGGATTAAATTTAATTTATGGTATCTGCTTGTTGCGTGTAGTTTGGAAGTCAAGCCAAACCTGAATCCTGACTGCTCCTACCTATTCCGACAGCTTCTCAAAATTTCTCGGAATTGGAGAAGTTCAAAATTTTAACCAAACCTAAACTGCACTGCTCAGGTTCAATTCTGATAAGAGCAAAATTAAATGATATGTGGACATTTTAGAGTACTCTCAATTATATCTATACTGAAAGCAGTGCAAGTCCAGGAAGGATAATGAAGTACCTCAGAATCACTTTGGATTCTTTAATCCTCATCCAGCTAATTTTCAGATGCAATTTAATCCCAAAAGTAGCTACTTAAAAGTTTATATATATGAACTGTGAGACTGTCAATATGACAATTGCAGGATCAAAGTAAACCAGGTAAAAGATAGGCGGTCATGATCAAGAGGAAGCTGCTCCATCTATTGCATCTTGCTGGCATCACTGTGAGCCATAAGAACCTAAACTCAATTGATTTGATCATTACACAGAAACCACAAACAAAGTAGGAAGCCTTGTTATCCTAGTTATTATTTTAGGAACTGCTGACAACTCTTTCAAATTATAGGCAGGATAAAACAGAGATAATGCCAAGAAATTATGACCTTGCAATCTCCTCATGAATGATTGCTACAGCCAGTGAATTTTTTGCTTTCCCCGTACTATGCCTTCTCATTTCTGCTTAATTTCCCCAGCAACATTGTGGCTGTAGCTCCCTTTTCTCACTTTGGACCCTGCCATTTTTTAACCTGACTTCTTTAGCCATTGACATTAGGTTGGAGTCATTGGGTCTTGGGGTGTGAATGCTGCTGCCGGCATTTAATCTTAAAAAAAAGTGCAGTCTGTTTTGTGTTTTTTTAAAATTGCTGTGTAGCTATGTTGTCACTCATAAACCTTGTTATATATACAGTTCTTTCCACATAGCCACATGTTGTAAAGCTTTGATTGACAAGAAAGTTTATTTTAAAGGGATCTGATGTGTCATCAGCATAGAACAAGCCTTTTGAATGACATCTTAATGGAGGACCTATTACACCAGTCACCCGAGCAAGAGTAATAGTACTTGTTATTACCGCAAAACTACATTAGGTCAGTTACCCAAAGAGTGGGTGCCTTTGAAATGTGCGTGTGATCCAGCACCAGCTTCACACCGGCCGCGTGGATGTCTCTTCATCTCCCCCCGGTTGGACAACGAATAGGGTAAATGTGTTTCCACCGATTCTGTTTTTTTCACGTAGTTTTGTCACAAGCAACTGGCAAGGGTTTTAACTCAGGAGGGCTGTTTGAGTGAGGCACACTTCTAGTTTAGTTTATATCTATTGCAAAAAAAAACTTCGAACATTCTCTTTAATAACTTGAAATTTTAATAAGGACCTAAGGAACAGTTGAAGAGTGAGCGAACTTATATTTAAATTAGGGCTTTGAGAGCTTGGAGATTCTAACTTGGTGAACTCTAATTAAATCCCACAAGGCCATCAGGTCTGCCTCCCTAGCTCTTGATGGTGAAAGTGAGGTCTTCAAAAAGCATCCCTTGACAGTATACAAGTGGGAGGAAAAAAAATCCTTCAACCCTTCATGATAGCATTTTATAAAGCAAGAATTCCTGAAGGAGTACCAGAAAAGAGGAACAATAGTTAGAGCATGAAACCGTGAAAAGCTGAGAAATATGTTTTGAGTATTAGTGTAGCAGTCCTCCTGAAATTCAGTTTTGTCATGTTTTTAAGAGACCACTGTTCATACAAATTGTAGTGGACCTGAGGTTTTAGAAGGTGCCATAGTGTGTATTTTCATCATTGTTTCTTCTGCGTTATTATTGGCTGAAATGTAAAATAATCTTGGCTGAATGTTTGACATTCTGCTGCATTTGGAAAAATAATTGCTTGTTAGGCGATTACTTTTATTTAAATAAGTGTGTAAAACGTACGTTTCAAACCATGAAGTACAGAGGAATGACTAGATGACTTCTTGAGGTTCCTTCTGGCCCAATTTTTAAGTTAATTAGAGTTTTTTTGGAAGCTGTAAGGATCGAAATATTTTAAATTTTATATATCCTGTACTTAAGAAGTTATGTATATGGGGATTTAAATAACAGCTGCAAAAAACAGGTAGCTTCCTTCTTCAGTGAAAAATAACATTAGCAACAGGTGATTTAAATGCATTTTAGATTTTTGTTCGCTTTCATTCTTGTTCTAGAGTTCACTTAATGTCAGAATGATTTTTATCTTGTCAGCCATAAGAACACATGAGAACATAGCTGTTTCCTTTCAAATATGAAACAGTACATGAGCATCTAAAAAATCAATCAAACGAACCAAAAAAACCCAACTTTCCATTTGGAAAATTTACCATACCTTCTGGAGAATATAACTTTGTAATGAAATATAACATAGACTTCTATTGAAATAACATAGCCATACACATCCATTTCAATAATGTAGCTCTAATTATAGTCAAACGAGTTCTTCCTACACATGAAATCTTTTTCTGTTCTTAAGAAAACACCCCCAGCATTGAGAATAAAAGTCATGATACGATTTTTATGAAAATCATGATTTACTTACAGTTAGCTATCTGCAAAGGTCTGCTGCCAAGTTGTCCTTGGACATAATTTATCATTGTTTTTCCAAGGGACCCTCCAGCAATTTTACCTTCCTCACTGCATTCACAAAAGCCTTATGCTGCGACAGCCTTATGAGGGGTCAGTGATGACTTTCTCCTGAACTCAACAATTCCCATTTTTTCTCTGAGCTTTTGCCTCTCAAAGTAAGAAATAAATTCACCCTTTGATTATTATTTCTATTCAGAGATGTATGGACCCAGATCCTGAAACTGAATATGTGCATCTTTTCCTGTGGAAGGTTTCAGACTATTTTTTTTATGGAATTGATCTAATCAAAACACAGATAGAGTTGATCTCACTTGAGGTTCAATTTTATGTACTTGTACAGCATGAGGCATTACAGACATATCAACCTTATCCTAGAATTAATTCCTTTCGATAAGATGATATGAATTCCTTTGTAGTGACTTCACTGCAATTCTATGTGCTCATAACTAAGTTCCCATAAGTCAAGGCAGTCCTGTAGCTTCTTGGATAAAGAATACCATTGACAACGAAAAAAAGAAAAAGCATTGTTACTTTGAAGAAGAATGTTTTGGCCTGCTACCAGTCAAAAAAACAGGGGTGGGACATCATCTGTAACATGATTTCTGTGAAATCATGAAAAATTATTTCTGAGAAAAATACAGGAAGTTTTATTTGTTGCTATGTAAAGACCTTGTGATAAGTCCAATTCTGGGTAATTGAATGTAATTTATGAATCGCTTTCTTGTTTACTTGAGTCTGTGTAGCTTTCTAAGCAGCTTTTCATTAACTAGCTGAAATACCAGAGTACAACCAAATAAATAAACCAGACAATAAAAAATATATATTAATATAAACCAGAATATATCAGAATATGGTATTTGTTTAAACAACATAATTTCAGAGCACTTAATTAAATTTATGGAGTTACATCAGGACAAATTAGAGTTAAGTTAGAATGAGTCCCACTGGGAAATGATTTCATTTTGGTGTTGTTAGTGTACTAGGTTCATATATTTTCTTCCTACAAGTTGTACATCCTCTTTGCATTTCAGCTCTGGTACATTTTAGGGAACTTATTTGTATAACCTCACATACATAATGCACAAATATAAGTATTTGTGAAAATGATGTGTTCCTCCATCTTGTAGAAAATATATGGGGAAATACTCAAAAGCTTTATATTGTACCTTTGTAGCTCCTGTCAACTGTATGCATCAAAAGAAGATTAAAGTGCAGTGTGTGTCATTTAGCTTACTTATAAATCTAGACAGAATCATCCTTGATGTTTTTCCTAATACACCTCTGACCTGAAAGAGATATTGAACTATTATATACCACCTTTGTTGTTGAGTATGAGATGCAAAAGTATTGTTTTTTCCTCGTTTGAACTCTTTTTTTTTTTTTTTTTTTTAATGAAAGCGTTGCAAGGGCTTTCATGGTTTCGTTCTGAAGTGGCAGCACCCATTCCTGGGATATAAAAGTAGCAGGTATGAAATATGAAGGTACCCTTAAGTTGTTCTCTGATCAAAGCTCTGCACATTGATCAAGTGCATTAGGAGAAAAGATCCATTTTTAGGAACGTTAATATGTTTAGCTTGAACTAACTCTGATCTAAGGCTTGTGAATTACAAACTGGGTAAACTGTTTTTATAGAACTCTTAGTTCCTTTGGTTCTTCTGTGTTGGTAGAAAAATATAAAGAATAGCTGGAAACTAGAGACCGCTTGTCACACTTCAGTACAGGGAATAGATATTGTTTTTATTAAGGTTACAAACTCTACCTTCTATGTTGTAAATTTATTTACTTTTTGCCAACACTGATCGAAAAAACTAAGAAAAAATCCAGGTATAGCTTATTCACAAAAAAAAAAAAAAAAAGGAAAACTTTAAAAAATATGTGAAAAGTATTAGCACTAAGCTCTATTTATATTTCAGATGTATCATCAGTGAGTACTTATTAACTGGCATTTCCTCCGTGCAATGGTTCTATGTAGGCTTTTTTCTGCCCAGGATGATGCTGGTATCAATTTAGGAATGCCCAAATAGCTCAAGAGGGCATCTCTAATCGCTAAAGTTTATAATGTTATCACAGCTGTGGCCCCTCTTTCGGAGGAAGAAGAGCTGTGTGGCAAGGCATTCCCGGTGTGGGGCCACATTTGGAAGCCGTTACCTGTGTTTGATCTGAAGCTCTCTTTTAGGGGGCACGGTATGGGGTATCTATGGGTCTATGGTATCTATGGAGGAAACAGAGGTTTGATTAGGGTGATTCGCTGGATCTCTTTTCGCACTGAGGTTTGCTGGCAGGGTTTGCTGCTAGTTCGATCTCATTTGTTTTGGTAATTTGATCATTTGTTTTTGTAATTCATGGAAAAGTCACTAGATGGATGCTGCTATAGAACATATTTATAGATTTTTCAAATAACAGTGAGTCTTTAATAGATATCACAACTGCCAAAATCAATAGATTTTTTTTTTTTTTTTTTTTTAGTGGGTGATTTCAAACCTCTGCAGCAAATGTTTACAAGATTTGATGACATAATTTCAGAATCATTGTTGTCTTGTGTTTTCATTTTGGCTTGCAATCTTGCGTCTTTGAAATAAAGGCACTAACATATCGACAACTCTTCCCATCTTGATAGATAGAAGTTTCTTCACAAGATGTGACTGTCTGACTGGAGATGTCACAGGGAGCCAGTGTTCTTGAGGTGCTTTATGACTTATTTCTTTGATTATGTTGTTGCTTTTTGGGAACTGGTGATTCTGTCTCAACTGCTGTTTTAACTGAATTTTAACTATTGCCAGCAAGACATTTGAGTAAAAATAAGAATTGGGTAGGGTAACATCATTCTGCCCAGCTTCTTTGTTCCAGAATATACCCTATTTCCTTACGATGCAAGATACTGTTCCTTCGTTTAAATATTGGTGTTGTGTAGTGTGGGACGTGGGACATATGTGCAAAACATTAAAAAGACTACAGAAAGTCTATTTTCACTTCTCCTCCTATAATGTCCTTCTCAAGGTATGAGTGCCATTTTCCTATAGCTATGGTTTAGGAAGGGGATTATGTCATCACGTTCAATTTTACGAAAAGAAAGTATTCTGCCTTTGAGCAGAAAGTGTTCACTCAATTAAGTCTGCCTGCAGGTTTTGGGTACCGGACTTTGTATAGAGCTTTGTATTTGTGGCTTGGGAGCCAGTGTGACCACTTTCACTCTAACTGACTCCAATGCTGTGCTCTGGAGAAGAGTTGAAATACCTGTTCCAACAAAAAAGCAGTCCAGATGCGTTGGATTTACTTAGATTTGAACATAATTGTAATATTTTCACCTGACCCCCAGAAGTATTGGATCACCTTGATGAAATTCATCATAGTCAGATTTACAGACTATTTCCTGAATGTTCAGTTATTAGCCACAGCTATTTTCTTCAGCTTGGCAGAATATATGTTAATTTAGCCCACTCATAATGAGACACGCGTAAGAACTTGTCACTCAAAGTGTAGGTCTGCAGAGGATTCTCCCTTCAGAGAACTTTGGTTGCAAGAGAAAATTCCCTTTGTGGCTGATAATAGTGATTCTTTTTAGCAGTAATGGATTGGGAAGGGGTAAAAACATGGTATTCAGGATATCCCAATACACTACAGTACAAATTAAATGTATCACAAATGTATGAGCTCAGGATGTATTTAAATAGATAGTACCAAGGACATGAACATACCAGTGTCTTAAAGCTGAAAGCAGCCTAAGACTGGAAGAATCCTAAATAATGAGATTTCATAGAAAATTTTTGCTCCTGCCTGCACCACATCATGACTTTCATTTCCCACTAATTCATCCACACATTTGGTTAAGTAACTAAAAATGTATTCTGAATATTTTTATAACAATATTTTTCTGTTTAAAAGAAAAGACACTGCCAGACACCACCATCTGTTGTGTAGACCTACAGAATATGCATCTGATGTCTGTGAGTTGCTGTCTTTTATATCCTCTTATATAATTAGAGATTTCAGCCCTTAGTGATGCCTCCCTCTCCACCCAAAGAAGACCAAGTGTAAGTTTACCCAAAGTGTATTAATCATTTTCCTGCTACTCACTGATAAGAGCAGTGCTCTGTACGGTTAAAAGCTATTAAATGTGTCTATTCAGAGGATGTTTAAAATCCTCTGCTGAGTACTTGGCTAAAATCCAAAATTATTACCATAATACCTTCTGAAATGAGACAGAAAACATAACGTATTACAATTGATAAGTGCATCATTTGTACTGTAGATTTACTTTATTTTGGAAATATATTTAAATGTTTTATTTGTCTTTTACACACCACAGATTAAATTTTTAGTATATTTTTGGCTAACAATATTATATGTAGCAAAAGAAATATGTATAATGCAAAGATATGTTACATTTAGATCAACAGAGCACTACATTTGAAGAGCTTTAGAAGCTGCTCTGTGGATTCGTTCTAATTACGGCTCTGTAACTGGACTACAATAATCGGACATAACCTAATGTAAAACAATTTCTGTGCTTTCAGAAATGACTATGGGTTTCAGTCATTCCAGCTTTTCCCTGTTGCTCCCCCTTCACCACTTCCCATGTTGGTTCCTTGAGTCAGAATAAAAATCGAAGGTTGTAGGAACGCATGTCCAAACTGGTTAATCCAAAAATTATGGTGCCTTTTAGAATTCTTAAAATTGTTCTCTCAGTATTTTGACCAAAAAAAAAAAAAAAAATTAAGAAAAAGACATTTTGTTCTCACATGTGACCTCTCTTTTGAACAAACACCATTGACTTTTTAAATTTGAAATTAATTTCAGTCTTTTTGTCATTAGTGACCAGAAGGTCTTTGGTGGGAGTCACAATAATTTGTTTATTTTTTAATCCCCATATAAAAAAAGACCTTTTCAATTATTTCTATTGAAATTATTTGTATTCCTATACCTGGGACAGGAGGGGAGCAGCCTTGTTGAGATGGACCTGGGAGTCCTGGTGGACGAGAAGATGAACATGAGTCATCAGTGTGCTGCTGCAGCAATGGAGGCTGATTGGATCCTGGGCTGCATCTGCAGGAGCATTGCTGGCAGAGATAGAAACATGATCATCCCACTCTTTTCAGTCTTTTCACCCTGGAGAAGAGAAGACACAGAATTCCTGGTGGATTTGAGCAACCTGGTCTAGTGGGAGGTGTCCCTGCCCGTGGCAGGGGGGTTGGAACCAGATGACCTTTAAGGTCACTTCCAACCCAAACCATTCTGTGATTCTATGAATTCCAGTACACAAAGTGTGGCTACCAAGAGGACCAAGGCACTCTCTTCACAAAGAGCCACATGGAGAAGACAAGGGGCCGTGGGTACAAGTTGGAGAGGGGAGGTGTCATCTCGATGTAAAAAAAATTTTTTGTGGTGAGAACAGTCACTGGAATAACCTCCCCCAAGGTAGAGTCCCTATCACTGGAGGTTTTCAAGATGCGATTGATCAGAGTGCTGGATAATCTCATCTATGCTCCCTTTCCCATGAAAGGTTGGATCAGATGATCTTTCAAGGCCCCTTCCACCCTGGGCCATTCTATGATTCTATGTTCTGTGAAACAGTAATTGTCTAATTTCAAATACATAAGACAGACCAAAGCATGAGATAAAATGCACCAAGTCTGCCCTATCCAACTGAATGCCTTAATTGCTGTGCCAGAGTTACGGGCTGTTCTCCTGTGGGTTCGTGACTGCTGCTCTCTGCGTGCACAATAGCACAGGTTCAACAGCAAGTACCTACAAAGCTTTTACTCAAAATACCCCAAACTAAGATTGCTAGAACTACTCCACGGCACGGGATGTGACTTCAAGGTGCATTACACTACAAACACTGTAGGATGTAGCCCTCCTGCTTCCGAGGAAGTGTCCTTACATTTATGTTCAATGCCCTGTTGCTAGAAAGTGTTGCTGGAAAAGTGTTTGTAAGTCCTGTCTGGAAGTGTAGCACTTCTGTTCCCGCACCCATTGTAACTTCCACCCCTAGAGCTGGATGATAACAAGCATCCAGACGCTTGTAGTTGGAAAGGCTAACTCCTGCTGTTACTTACAGGCTTAGCTGCCTGCATCTCCAATCAGGTTGCTTCTGTCTACATGTGGGATTTTAGGCGCAGGTAATGTGACTTTTTTTGGTCCAGAATGGAAGTACGAATTGTTTACAGGCAACTGCTGGTCTGGTAAATTGGGATTTTCCATCTAGATGATCTGAATATCACCAAAACTTACTGTTAAGTGTCTTCTCTCCCAGAATACAACAAAAAATGAGATTTATTTTAACCACAGTTCTTCTTTTTTGTCAACTTACCATTATATAATTACCACCTGTTTTGGAACAGAAGCTATTCAGGAGAATGCTTACGTGTTCAGAGAATTGTTCTGTTAATGGAAATGCATCATGAGTGTGTTGGTGATCTTAGGAATTTTAGAGCTCTTTTTTATTAAAATAATATTTTGGGGCCAAATATGATCAGACAGTATCCTTTAAAGTAATCTTACGTCTCTCATGGAAATTTCTGGAATCAAACTGAAATAATCTGCTTGGATAAGGAAGATCTGTTCAGTGCTTAATTGCCCTTGAGATTATACTTTCTGAACTTCAAAGGTTTGAACTAATGATGTTCCTTTACTTAAAGCATTCTTTCTTTTGCCCAAGTCTAAAATTCCTACTGAAATTAGGATCGAAAGGCCTAAATGTAGTTGGCAAAAGAAGATATTTGTAAAACACACGATCAGTATTGATTCTAGCTAAAAAGTCATATTTTATTTCCCTATTGGTTACATTTTGACCTTTGTTAAGCTGTCATATAAATTACATTTGTCTTTATAATACCATTGCTAACCACAGTGCAGATTTTGTGGTTGGATAATTGTGTTATATATTGGTCTACGTCTGAATTAACACTCACCTTGGGAAAGATAAAATCTGCAATATCCAAGTTTGGTTAAATTCTGATTCTCCATTTCAAAGTTCTGACTATATAAAAGCAAATCAGCTGCTTCTGAATGAACATGGAACATCCTACTGGTATTTTAAGTAGCTTTCTTTGGTCTGCCTTCAGACTTACGTGTAATAGATCTTTTGATTAAGATTGACACCTATAGTAAAAAAGACTTGAGTTGAAAGCTTGAATGGTGATTATTGCTAACTTATCTTCTAGGAAGATCTCCTACTCAAGGGTTACAGAAATAAGAAATTGCACAATGGCCAGATGTCACATTAGCATATGCAAATCCATCCTACTCATGCAAAGCTATTCACCGTGAGTGTGACTAGCTGCAGCAGACTTGCTAAGACTGTCAAAAACAACCACTGTTGATGGTGTTGGAACAGGAGTAAACGGTTAAAAGGAAAACAGAGCCACAAGAAATCCCAGGTCTATAATGATAAAGCACACCACTCAAGGAGAAAAATCCATCTGTAGCGTCAGGGTGCTGATCCCATGAACTAAGTGATGTTCGTAAGGACCAGTGCGGTAGACGGTACAGATAGGCAAGGTGTCAGGTCGGCTTGGCCGTGTGACCTGGACTCAGCTGGCAGCCCCTTACAGCTGCCACACTTCAAGCCACCTTTTACACTCCCTGTGCCATTGGAAGTGGCTTCCTGACGACGATATTAACACTATCCTTGCACCACTGCCCTACGTCTCTGATTTTGCGCAGCTTACAGCACGGTGGAAGAGGGATGCGCTGCAGTCCCGTCTCCTGCCGGTCTCTGCTTGGCCACCCCGCTGAAGCTGGTCAAGCTGTGTAAGCTCTCCATGACCTCTTCCCGCAACTTTCTTCTCCCGAAAAGAAAACCTCTCTCCTTTTGTTTCCTGTCTATCATTTTCCAGCCTCTCCTATGAGAAGGGTGGCAGGCAGTCACTGCAATCTGTATTTTGGGTGTTTACAATTAGATGGGGAAACTAAGATTTCACAGCCAAATAATTAAATACCATGTTAATGAATTCTGTTAGTCATATTACACTGAATCATATTAAAGTGCTTAACCATGTGCTTGAAGGAAAGAAATATTTAAAGTGAGTTCTGAAAATATTCTGAATACTAATTAAGTTGTTCAGAAATCCTACTTCAGTGTTGGTTTGAAGATATTAAGAAGCAATGCTAATGTTAAATCCTACCCTGTTTGTCAATTTAGGGGAAATTTACAAAGTGGGATCTCCAAAGATGTATCCACAAGGCTCTGCCGAACTCAGGGTATAATGTCGGTGAATCTCGTGTGCATTCGTGGGCCTTGAAGCAAATTAGTGTCCAGTTCATCTATTCAGATACCCCAAAGGAATCTAACCCACGCCTTTCACCGCAGGTGTCGGCCAGGTTTCTGCCGCTGCCCTCTCTTTGACACCGGAACGTTCTCGTAATTGGGGAAACCCCGACTTTAATGACAGCACCTGCGGAGAAGGACAAACCAGCTGTTTTGAGGGCCTCTAGATAATGTTTAAGAAAGAGGAATATTCATGTTCAATCCCTCAGGTGCTTTTAGCATGGCGTTTCTTTGCGTTTTTTGGTTTTGAGGTTTTTTTTATTTTT
The DNA here is from genome assembly GCF_963924245.1 of Chroicocephalus ridibundus. Classification (NCBI taxonomy): domain Eukaryota; kingdom Metazoa; phylum Chordata; class Aves; order Charadriiformes; family Laridae; genus Chroicocephalus; species Chroicocephalus ridibundus. The sequence goes on along the minus strand of NC_086316.1, from coordinate 3,138,208 downwards.
TTTTTTATTTCTGTCGGAATTGTACACCTGAAGTGATTACAGAATCATGTTTTCTTTTTGTGGAAAGCCTTCTTTTATTTCTATGGCAGACTAACGCTTTTATCCCCTCCTCCCCTCTCCCTGCCAGCGGTGCAGTAAGAGTGGTACAATAACACGCAACACAACTAAGAAACAGGTCCTTGGCCATTTTTTGTCCTCTCCCATTTCTCTTTTCATCACTCATGGTGCAAACAGGACAAGAAGCTTACACACAGCAGTCCTGACCTGGTGAAGAGATGCACATGGCAGATGCGCAGGAGCAGAATCCTATAGACAGAACACGGGAGGTCGTGAAATTCTGTATTGGTACACGTGGATCAAGATGCTCTGTGTAAGAAATGTATTTCACACTGGGTTAAAGGAGGTAGTATTTAAACAGAAGCTGAAACCAAGGTAATACCTACTTACTATTGTCAGACTATTATACCTGATCTTTTTAAAATGTCAGTAATGATATTTTCTTGTGACAAAGTGCTGTAGTGACCTGAAGAGTCTTTGGATCCTTGCCTCTTATACCTTAGGGTAACTTTTCACACATCAGAGGTTTCCAACAAGAAAAAAAAAAAAAAAGTAGAAGAATTGCTGAAAGGATTCATTTTATTTGTGGAACAGAAAGGGCACTGTCCTGTGCTTTGTTGTGTTTATACAAAGTTTGTCCAAAATACTTGTGCTTTTATTTTTTATTTTGTAACAAGATAAACAGGCAAACATACAGCTCTTTTTCAAGAACCCCAGGCAGATAAAACCACAATGATTATCACAAATGCTCCAACCTATGAAACAAAGAATGTCTAAAGGAAAAGTGAGAGCTGAATCAGTCTGAGTACCAAATCTTTTCAGCTCCACCAAGCCATTTTTCAGTATGGGCTAAAGTACTATGGCTTTGTCACAGGGATTTGCTTTCAATCTCAGCAACTGGTTATTTTTATTTGATAGTATTTTGGATAAGTATATTATCCCTTCTTGAAAATTAAGTCTTATCAGTTATGAAACTTGCTCTGATGGCTGATCAGGTGTTGAGATGGGGATTTTTAGGGTAAGGCGAGTGATCATGTAGCTGTGAAATAGAAATCCAGTAATCTGTATTATGTGGCTGCTAAGCAAGAAGAATAGTCTCTCACAACAGCTAATGGTCTATGTGAATGTACAGCTTTTATAGCTTGGTCCACATATTTTACATGTAGTTGGAGTTAAGATAGTTGATAAACCAATTATTTTTCAGCGAATAATGCCCTTTTAGTTTTTTGTTTTTTGTTTTTTGGTTTTTTTTAATATTAGGTCCCATTTTGAGCTTTGGACGATATTTTCTAACAACTGTGATGGAACCTTCTCTGACATTACCACAAACATAAAGGAAAATATTTGGGTTTTTTGTAAGTGATTGCTAGAGTATTTAGAAATGGATTAATTACTTCTCCCTCTTAAACAAAGGCAAAAAAAAAAAAAATCCACAGTAGCAACGGTACCTGTAAATTTTATGTCTCTCAGCTGTAGAACTTGTGCTCTATCATAATACAAATATTGCTTTGAAGATTTCATTATTAATATACTATTAGAGTCAATGAAACCAGAGTATTTCATGTAGATGAAAATTCCATGAAATAGAGAGTGCTTGAGGGCTGATAGCCAGAGGAAGTTACGTGGTCATGCTTTATATAAGTCTTTTAATAAGGGTGTACAAAATTGTCACGGGACTGTTGGAGAAACTACAGTGCCAAGGAGTTATGGAGCTCTATATCCATGATACACCATGAAACAGGTGGTAGAAGAAAAGGACTGAAAAGTAATTACTTCTCATGTTTGTTTAGGAGAAATCCCCTATGCTAAAATAGGGGTCCCCTCCTCCCCTTCCTCTTCCTCCTTCAGGTGTGTTTAAGGATGCTGGTAAGGATATGTTTGGTGGATGTTGAACTGTGCTCTACCCGCTCCAAATTTGTGGTGTAGCTGCAAAAAAAAAAAAAAAAAAAAAAGTGTTTGCCATTCTGAATCAAATTTATATTCCTACAGTAATTTATCTCTAGACGCTTATCCAGGAATCCCATGCCATTCCTCTTTTTTCAAAACCATTTGATGCCTGTCCTCCATCAGAAGAAGTACTTACGAAAAAAGAGCGTGCAATTTCTTTTCTAAAGGTGTAGTGTTCTATGGTAAACATATTCGCTTATCTGACCAGGCGATACGAATTTTTAAAATCTTATCTTATTATAATTTCCCTAGAGATCAAGTAAGAATTAAGAAGCTGTTGCTACACACATACACATGCACGTTTGCCCACACATAGAGAAAGAGAGAAAGAAAAGGAGAGAAGTGGGGAGCGAGAGAGAAAGGAAGCAATGACGGAAGGAAGGAAAACGTCTTGCCAATTTTTGGTTGCTCTTGCCTGAGGGAATACTTTGTATTAATGCAGATGTATTAATAGAGAATTGTAAATAATAGAGAAATTGTAAATAATTTTATAAACAATTCTTAATACTAAGCATTGAGGATGAAGTGGAAAAATTAATTTGATTAACTGTGCGAAAGTAAAGCATGTAAGCTGCACCTCAGTTTTTACAAATTAGCTGCTGATTCAGCGGAATTTCATTTTCAAAGATGGGCAATTGCAAATGACTTTTGTTTTTGTTCAAAATTTGTGTTCAAGGTTTTTGAAAATTAGTTGTCATGGTCTTGACATGTGTTGAAATGGTAGATACTTGCTGTTTTCCAGTCTCCTTCACTGTAATTCCAGCACTAATTTTTGAGATTTTCTTTATTTGTAAATATTCACCATTGATGAAAAGCAATATTTTGACACTTCCAAACCAAAGAATAATTTTTCCAAATTTTTTCCTTGTTCAAATAAGGTCTTAAAATTTGTGCTAATTATAGCATAAATATTTGAGACTGTAGTAAAAATAATGAATAGCAATCCAAATTGTTCAAAATTATCAATGCCAGTATTCTTATTTGACATAACTAATGTTTTTTTCCTATTTTTTTTTTAAATTCAGATTATGAATTTTTAATATCTTAAATATTTTCCTGTCCAGTTGCAAGCTTGGGCTTACTTCATACCTCCTGGCCCTAATTTTCTACAGCTGCTATGTGAGGTTACTGACAGGATCATATCCCTAAAAATAACTCCAAAGATGGATAAAAAATTTGAATTACTTTTTTTTTTTAATATTCAACATGTAATTTGAAAATGTGATTGATTAGATGTACTGGCACATTGTTGACATCTCTTACTATTTTACACACGACTAGAAAACTAGTTTTTCTTTATTGTTATAATACACAGAAGGCTGCTTAGTGAGACATACTAAATGCTTTTTTTGTTTTCTTAATTTTTATTTTGAGGAGTTCTGTGGTTTTGTTTTTTCTTAGCGGGATCTTTGGATTAAGACCACAATTGTACTATATCATAAACGTAACACATTTCTACACCGAGTTTAGTTGGCATGATCCTTTTCTGTCAACCAGCTGAAATAATATCATTTAAGTTTTTTAAAGACCATTTAGGGCATATAAATGATATAAAATATTATTTATATTATAATAGTTATTTTATATTATTTATATTATAATATTTATAATATATTTTTATATAATTTATATTTATATATAATTTATATTTGTATATATTATTGATATATTTATATATTTAATATATTACTATTTATATTATAATATTTATACTAGTATATTATTTATATATAAATATAAATAATACAAAAAACTTTTCCAATTGCCTTGATATTGTTTACAAATTAGTAATTCATTTCCTTTTATGGTTTGACTGAAATTTGTCACGTTCCTTTTAAATTTCTTTTAGCACCCCTTAGAAAATGATGGGCTTAATCCACAGGAAGGGCCAACTAGTAAACTGGGCTCTAAATGTGGCTTTAGACACTTTTGTCTCTAACTTACATTGCCTTTACCTTTCCTCAGCAATCACCCTACCATGGAAGGAATGCAGTTTTGTCCCAGTAAATTCCCAGGGAGCCTAAGCAGAAACCCTCGTGCATCTATATACAAGACTAGACAGGCACTAAACTCATTTCTTAGACTTAAAGGAATGACCTACATCATTTTTAGGGCATTAATTTGAAAGGCGTTCAAAGAATATGCCTTCTAGATGAGTCATTATACAAAAGTGGCGGAGAAGGTAAGCTCAGCTTCTTCATTTTTACTCACTAGCTCCAAGGTGCTGCTGCCTGAGGGACCTCGAGTCACAGAATAAACGAGAACAGTTTGGAAAGAAAGGATTCCTGTTTGCAAAGCCCTTCTGTATGCCCTATAGCTGGTGAGTCAGGGAGTCTTCTGAGGGAAGGATGGGAGAGAATGTGCCTTTACGCAAGGGTTTGGGTATAGGTCTCTGTGCACCAGCTACGCCAATCATTAAGGGTCAGATAGAGCTGGTGTAGGGCAGAGGAGTCTTCCTATACTTTATGGGGAGGAGTTGTCTCCAGTGCTGAGATATAGGTATGTAGATACGTAGTGCAATGTCAACAAAATTTCAAGATCTTCCATGCCAGGACTGTGCTCTTGGATGGGGCTCAACATTACTCAACACTTCCATCCCTCTCTAGGTGGGAGGGCAACTCCTTGAAAGTGATGCTTGGAATTACTTTTAACTTGCTATTTCATTCTTACCTGCACGCCATTGCTTTAACACCCATCCAGTTTTGCCCATACAGCTGTTTTCAGGTCACAGCGTAGTGCTAAGCCCCCGGTCACGCTAGAAGGTGGTTTACAATATCTTTGCACCCTAGGCAGACCCCCGAGTCGTCATCTTGTGCAAGTGTCTTTAGTGATTGCTAAAGTACCTGTTTGGCCACACTGCAAACTTTTTACCGAGCCAACTTATGCTCCTAAATGGATGTTCTTAATAAGTGGTTCACCGTGTTGTATTTTTGTGGTAGTAGTTGTTAAGTTACATGTCAGAACTGCTGAGAAGTTTCAAAGGTGAATGGTATTTTCTTGCGTTCCTGCAAAGAACTTGACTTGAAGTACGGGTTTAAAATTTCTCAGTGGTTCAAACCTGAATATGGTAATAGCAGAGGGTTCAGTTTAATGGAAAGAAATAGTTATCGTCTGGAGAGTTATGTGGATATTCCTTTAAGCTACTCGTTGGATTTGGCTATCTTAATTAGATTCTTTTCTTAAAAAAAAAAAAACAAAACCAAAACAAAACAAAACCAAACCCAAAACAAAATAACCACCCTTGTATGTATTTTTGCTTATGTCCTAAATATTTTCAACTAAAGAACCTATAGCTGAACAATGCTGACAGTTCCTGCCAGTAAGTGTCGAGGACAGTTTCTGCGGTGAAGTAATGGAATTGGTAATTCAAAGCAGGTTATGTATTCTTACAGGACTGGTTAAACCAAATGCAGTGCTTCAAGGGGAGTTGTGTTTGCTCAAAGCATACATGAGACAGCTATAGCAAGTCCTTTTCAGTCATATTTGCCTTTTTTTTCCCCCTCTTTCTTTCTCTTTGTCCTCCCCTGTCCATATAGACGCCAGCTCCCCAGCCCACATTTGTTCCAAGTTACGCTGTATACCACCACAACAGCATCCACAGGTGGTGTGGTTGTTCTCCTGTACAGATATTTTTTGCCTTTTCCCTTGCACCTGATTGTCTGCGTCGGTTGAGTCAGTTGCTTGCTATGGTGAGGCTGATAGCTCAGTGGCTGCATAAAGTCAAACCTGCTATTCGCTGCGTGTAAAAATAACCCCAAACTCACCAAATGCCGTTGTTTTCTGCGGAAACCTTGTAATTCCTGGGAATCATTTGGGCAGCAGTGTCCCGTCCCTTCCTCCACGTGCCCGCTTGTTTCCTGATGATCAGGCAGGTCTGACAGAATGGGTTTCTCCAGCGCCACAGAAAACCAACGCTTGTTTTTGCAGTCACACAGTCAGGGACCATGGTAGTACTGTGAGCTCGTACTGATGCAATTTAATGAAGAGTCTGGAATGGGTTTGTTTCAACAGATTTTAGGGTGGTTTAAAATTTTAGCTATCTCTGATGTTGCTGCCAGTAGCAAGGACAATTGCAGTTCCATTTCCGTTAAAGAAAAATTAAGATATATCCTTGGTTTGTGCTTTAAGTTCATTTTGAGAATGAGGACTGAAAAATTCAAAGGGAAGCTACTACAGGATGTCTTTGCATAAAATTCAGCAGAAATTACAAGGGTTCAGTTAACACAGCCAACAAAGCAGTCACAGCAATGGTGGTGTCCATGAAAGGACTTCTTAATGCTTGTTATTCCATCTTGTGTCTCTCTCTCTGGTGCTTCAGAAAAAAGTGTGAAAATGCATTTAGTATTGCAAAAAAACCACATTACGGCAACATTAACTCTGATGTTCATAAGCTCTCACAGAAATTTCTCTTGCTTTTTGTGCATTGATTTAGTCTTTCATTAGAGGAGACTTTGTTCTGTTGAACAAAGGTGCTTTGCTGTGTGAAATGAAGTGATTAAGGAACATTCTTTAATCAACTGAGGTGCACAAAAAAGATCATCATTATCAATAAGGAGGATGTTACCTTACAACATTTATGACACGTTTTCTGATGTCCAGTAGGAAACATACCTTAGGCCCGTGCTGCTGTTACAGTGGTATTTAGTGGATTATGCTTTTTTGTAAAGTAAGCAAGTTTTTAATTCACTGCATATGTCATTTAAGAATACATTTCCTACAAGCAATAAAATGCTTAAAATGATACAAATTGGTAGAATCTGCTTAGGTTCAGCAACATTTTTAGGTGAATAAATAAGTGAAATCCGTTATACAGAGATAAAACAAGCAAACGACTGTTTTTTCTAGTCTATTCAAATCAGGCAGCAAGATGGGAGTAACACAAATTATTCATGTGCAATTTCTATTTACCTACATTGCTACCTTGTAGTAGCAATTCTCTTTGACTTTAGAAGCTTTCAAAGATTATATGCTGAAAAAGGTTCTATATGTGGAATTTAGGGAATGCCCAATGAGCAAACGCCTCGTAAGCATAAGTATCTCTTCCAAATGGTGCATGGAGCTGCTAGAAAAAGATGAGCATCCTTCCACTCCGAAATAAGAGGAGTCTGGATGTGCAGCCAAATTCCATTGCAATCCTATTATCTGCGACGTGCATGGCGCTTGACTTTGCATGAATTGTTTACAAAGATAGGCTGGGTAACCGCACACGCAGACTTGAAGTCACTTGTACAATTGCTTTTAATACTTACATGCTGCTGTTTTGTTGGTATTGCATGCACATATGTGCTCTTTATATTTGCTACCTAAGGGGCCAGACTCTGACACCTTGTGCAAGTCGAAAGACGAGAACTATTTGCAGCGTGAGGTGCTAATTGCTTATTTTGTTAACTTTGCTGGAAATATGAGTGACAGAATCTGAAAGAAGGTTCTGATTCAGGAAAAAATTTGCATATATTTCATTTTAAGCATGTGTTAAATCCTATTCACTTTAATTAGAATATCTACACACTAAAAATAAAGTGTATGTTTAAGTTGCTTGTTATATTGGGTCCTACATAACTGTTTCTCCATTTATTTTGCAAGTCACATCAATTCTTATTGTTCAGTACCAGTTCTTTGACACTTTGCTAGCTATTCTATAATTCAAAAACTTATCTTCTTTGGAATATAATGTAACACATTTTAGAGATTATTTTGTTTATAAAACTACCATACACTCTAATTAAAAAAGTAGATAAATTAAATTTCTCTTATCCCATGGTCTACTGGAAGAATCTCTAGGTGATGGCAACACAGCAATATCTGCAGTCTAAAAATTGCTTCTTTTTATTATTTTTTTTTTTCCTGAGGGAATTTTATTGAAAAGAGTTTGTTTGCTATTGTGCTCAGGGGTGTGGCTGATTTTTTTTGGCTCTGCTTCCCGTAAGCTGCTCTGCCCGTAACAAACAGTCTAGTGAGAGCAATGGCACGACATCGTCTGCGTTCTCCGTGCACTTGGCAGAGGTTTTTTCATTTTGTACGTTATTGGCTGTGCTGTGAGATAGCACAACAGAGCCCTTTGTTCGGCTCTCAGCTGAGCTGTTTATACGAAGTGACTCTGCTAAGTACCCCTTCCTCCGCTGGTGTTACTCCACAAGGTAGCCCGCCCCAAAAACGTGGAAAATACGGATGCTATTCAGCCCCGGGTGTTTTGCTGCTGAAGATGTCACAAAGCTCACGTTACATGCTATTTTCAGTCAAAATAAAAGATTCAGCCCACAATTTTCTAAATAACGGAGACATAATTTTATTTTCCTAACAGTGGGAAGCAGGACCTCCCAGGGAATTCCTGAGGAATCTTGATGCCTTTGCAGTCGCTGCTGGAAGAAAAGGGATGAAGCGTGTGCTTGAATCGCAGTTTACAAAAGCCTGTTGTTAAACCTGGGCACCAGTTAAACCAGTGTCCACCGCTTTCTTGAACTTGTCCAGGACTTTCTTGAATGGTCCCTATTTTCTGTGCTCCTAGGTGGTGCGTGGAGTTTGTGCGTCCCTCTTCATTTGTGCCGTGTGAATCCCTCCTCCAACACATCCTGCTGCAGCGTGAGGGATCCTTTTCTGCCTGCAGATATTTCCATATGCTTTACGATAATGCTGTACTTTAGCAGCTTACCAAGAAGTATGCTTGAGAATCAATAATAAAAAAAAAAAAAAATAGAAAAACAGAAAAAAAAAAAAGAAGCTGAAATGAGAAAGTTAATGGTGGCAGCCAATTCTTCCACTTCCACTCATTTAAGGACACAGGTTGATTATAATTTTCTTTTGCATTGCTGCTATTTACAGCATTGCTATTCTACATCTGACAGAAATCTTTCAACGAAGCATCGTGTAGCTATGCTGCTGGGCACAGGCCTTGCTTTCTTTAAAAGTTTTAGATATCTACAATATCCTGGTTTCGTCAGGCTGTCTCACGATTAAGGAAACAAACACCTGTTTGACAATTCAGCTACTTACTCAATTATCATCTCAGACTTTCCGCACATCTTTATTAGAAATATACTTAAACTGAGCGATGAAGCTTGTGCAAATAGCATCTCGAATGACTGACTGATCTCCCTTTCCCTCACACTCCTCCTTACGATGGGCGTTGCTGCTTCAGGATGTCTAAAAAAGCCCAAAGCCAGGCACAGGGACTGAGATTTGGAAGTCTGAAGTATGTTTTTGGATAATCACGGGACAGAATTAGGATAATTTGAACCCATGCAGATGTGATGCATGTGATGCGCTGACATTTAAGAGAGTTAGTTGTGTGAATTGCTTTAGATAGACCTGTCTGAAGATCCTATCTCAGTTAGTTCACAGCACGCTTCTTGTGTGTTTGGGGAAGTCATTTTTGAACAAAATCATAATATTCTATACTTGATATGAAAGAAGGGCATTTGAGGTAATTGGAAAAAAAAAAAGGATTAAAAAGTTTCGTGGCAAACTGAAAGTACTTTTAACTTCTATTCAAACACATGTGTTTTTCTAGTACCATTCCCCTTTTAGATTGACCTTCTCCCTTCTGTTAATTTCTTGCTGCCAGGCGTATACATTTTAATAAAGTATTTCCATTCCTTGACTATGAGGCACTAAATAAGTACAAAAGAGTTAATACATTTGTAGTCTAATTAAGCTTTTCCTAGCTCTGCATGCCTCGATGATAATTTTCTTAAAATAAGCTTGCTTGCCGTTTGAGTTTATCCAAAGTCCCTGTCCTTGGCATTTAGAAATGAACCTTACTTTCACTGTCACAAAACGAGGATAAAAATCTATTGCTGCAGCTGAAGTGGCGATAACTGTGTGCGTCCGAGGCAGTAGAAGAGCCGATGGTGGATAGTTTACGTAGTGAGGCAGTGTGCAACAGGTGATTGTATTCATTCATCAAAAGTTTACTGTAAGCATTAACCGGTGGAACACAAGAACCTGTGGAGCGGACAAAGATTAATTATACCTGTGCTCATACAGTAATGTTTGTGTTCCAAACAAATTATATTTGCTTCTGTTTAAATGATGCATAAATCTGATACGTGCAGATGAACGTGTGTTCAGGATGAGTGAGCACACTTGTTTGAATGTCATATTTATCCCTGTATTTTGTCAGAAAATTAACTTCTTTGGAGTTTGCGCTTGAGCTGAGCATATGGTTGTTGATCTCTGGAGATGACAGCCTATCTGAGCAATAGCTCCTTATGGCTCGAGCTCTCCTCTGCTGGCAGATGCTTTGGGCTTTTCTACAATTAAGTGGAGATCATCACTGTTTTCTTTGAGCACTGCTGTGCCTTGTACTCTGAAGTGTTTTGTTAATCACTGTCTGCCTTCGACAGAAGCTGCCAAAGCTCTCATTAAGTTTGAATTTTGAGATGTCATGCTCGAATGATGGAATTTCATCCCTTTTCTGCATGAATGGAATTGGCTATGGAAAGGTGCCAACAAAAAATCATGACACTGAAGTATATTTGCTTTGCGTTTCACCACTGAAACAAAAGAGAGGGAGGAGGGGAAAAGAAAACTTTCTTGCTGTTTGCTTCAGATCCAGAGCAAAGACCGTCTTGTGTGGTTTCCTGGAAGATAATAATCGTAAGGTCTTCACCTTATCGTCTGTAGGGCTTATGTTGTTACTTTCTATGAACAATCTGTCACTGTCTTGTTCGCACTGTGAACTTTAAACCACCTTCCCAAAAAATCTTTTGATGAATGCCACTTACTGTGGCGCTGGCAAGTGTAGTTAGAGATGCCCAGTGAGAATAAAGAAATAAATAAATTAATTTAAAAAATCAACGTTTAGTTTGAGGCAGGAGCTCCAGTGATGACATTATGATGAACTATAACAGGAGCACAAACTAATGTTACTTTTGCCCTTCAAGAAGAATTGCTTGCACATGTGCAAGCAGAAAACAAAATGCATCTGTTGGTTGTTTAATGATTTGCAGCGGGAAGCTAAGCGTTGTGGGAAATATGGTATGAAAAGACATTGCCCATTTCTTTTGGTGTATTTAAATGTTTCAGCTGTATTAGTAAAGCTAAGCTTGGAAGAAAATGTTGGACTAATTAGCTGCAGTGCCTAATAATTTCTGTCATATTCTGTATAGCAGTTTATGAAGGCAAAATGCATCGGCTCCATGCAAAGAAGGCGGCTCTCTGCTGGTAAGATGATGTTTTCTGTCCTGTTGACAATAAAATTTATAAATATGTTGTTCAGCCCATGAACGTAATGTCACTTGTATGTTCTCGCTTTGTCTCTGTTGTTTTCTATTAAATTCTGGATGTATGAATACCTGCCAGTTTTGGAGAAAGAAAGGATTCCCAGTGGGTAACGTGTCTCACAAACCTGAACCCAAACCAAGTAGGAAAAAAAGCCAAGGTTATCCGTGCCCTTCCGAAGCGACAGTTCTTAACAAAGTGCAGCGTCTGTTTATTTCAGCTGCTATAAAACACAAAGCTCCAATCAGATTCCTATGGGATGGACTTACAAAAAACAAAAACAAAACAACAAAAAAACCCCCCAAAACTTATACAAAATAATTGATCTTGTACAAAAAAGCTGAATCCACCTGTGTACATAACTAGGACAGGGAACAACATATTTTGTATTTCATGTCAGACTTTGTGTGCAAATGGCAACACCTTCCCACTTAAACTTGACATTTTTGAAGTTTTCATGCTTTTGCAGAATATAGTCAAAAAGCATATTTACTGATATACGATTTCTATTCCACAATGTTTTTCCTGGATACATACCTTCATCTTATTTCTTGATTCTTCTTGCACATCTACTAATCTAGCAAAACTATCTGGTGCCTAACAGATATGAATCTAGTGGGAGGTGTCCCTGCCCAGGGCAGGGGGGTTGGAACTAGATGATCTTGCAGGTCCCTTCCAACCCAAACCATTCTATGATTCTATGAATCACAGAATGGTTGAGGCTGGCAAGGACCCCTGGAGACCCCGGCGTCCAGCCCTCCTGCTCAAAGTAGAGTCAACTACAGCAGGTTGCCCAGGACCGTGTCCAGTCAGGTTTTGATTACCTCCTAGGCTGGAGATTCCATAAGCTCTCTGGGGCTTGTTTGACTACCCTTTCAGTAGAAAAAGGTTTTTCTTATGTTCGATGGAATTTATTATGTTTCAGCTTATATCTGTTGCCTCTTTTCCTGTCACTGAACATCACTGAGGAGACTCTGGCCCTGTCTTCTCTACTCCACCAGGTATTTGTGAACACTGGTAAGACCCACCTGAGCATTCTTTCTCCTAGGCTGAACAGTTCCAGCTCTCTCAGTCTCTCCTCATATGAAAGGTGCTTCAGTGACTCAATCACCTTTGTGACTCTTTTCTGAATTTTCTCCAGTATTTCCCATGTCTTTCTAGTACTGGGAAGCCCAGAACTGGACGGAGTGTTCCAGGTGTGTCTCACCAGTGCTGACCAGAGGGGAAGGATCACCTCCCTCAACCTGTTGGTAACGCTGCCTAACAGAACACAGGAGGCTATTGGCCCTCGCTGTGAAGGCTTACTGCTGGCTCATGGTCAATTTGTTGTCCATACTGACCCTCAGCTCCTTCTCTGTCAAGCTGCTTTCCAGCTGGTCAGTGCCCAGCCTGTAGGAGTGCTTTGTGTTATTCCTCCTCACATGCAGGGCTTCACATTTTCCTTTGTTAAAATTCACAAGCTGTACTTTGTGCCGCTGATCACAACATTTTAAGCTCATCGATTCAACCAGCTGTCAGTCCACCTCACTGCCCATTTATCTAGTCTATACTTCATGAGTTTGTCTATGAAGATGCTATAACAGACAAGTTGATAGCCTTGCTAAAGTCAAGATAGGCAACATCCTCTCATCTCCATGCATCCACTAAGCCAGTCGTTTCCTAGGAGAAATCTCTCAGGCAAGTAAAGCATGATTTCCCCTTGATAAATCCATGCTGAATACTCTCAATCACCTTCACATCCTTAATATGTTTGGAAACGGCCTACAAGATGTCTGGGTCCCTCACCTTCACAGGAATCAAGATGAGACTGACCAGCGTTTAGTTCCCTTGATCTCCTTTCTTACCTATTTGAAGATAAGGTTAACTTTTATTTCCTTTCTTAGGAAGAAACTACCCCCTGTCGCCTAGATCCTTCAGAGATGATTAAGAGTGGCCTGACATTATCCAGCTTCCTCAGTGCTTGTGGGGGCAAAGAATCAAAGTATCATCTTTCTGGATTATCCAAGGAAAATGGAGAGAAAACTTCAATACACTTAAGACTTCACGTGGCTGCCCATATTAACTTGCAGAATATAATTAAGAGGCTAGATATGAGTTTATTGCTTTTGGAGAAAGTAGTCTTTCTAAAGATGCAAAGTTTTTAATGAAGATGGCCTTTTTGTTAAATTAATGAGTTGGAGAATCTGACCCTAAGCACTTGGTGCTGCAGAAATACTGAAAAAATAACCTTGTTGATATGAGGTTGGTTGCAGTGCACTGAGATACATAAAGGTCATCTTTGACAATCTCTTCAGATATATTTTGTGGTTATAAACAACAGACATTTATACAAGCAAAATCTAGTAACTTGAAATGGTCATGTTTAATTGTGTAATCGTGCTTTTAATCTCTAAAACACCTCGTTTTGGTAATTCCACAATTATTCTATGTAACTTTAAAAAAAATAAAGTGTTAACCTTATTTCTAAATGTTTGGCAGATAGATATGGAATTTGAGATTTTCAGCCTTTTTTATGGGAATCTACGAGTTACCTAGAATTCAAAGTGTGGGAAGATCAGACTTTTTCTTATTGCTGTTTCTTGTTTGTGCCCCAGAAGGTCTTGGGAGAAACATGTGTGATTACGAGTAGCTTCCCCAACATTTTTTTTCTCCCCTGGAGAACACTGGTCAGTTTTCAGTTGATTGCATCTAACAAGCTCTCAAGGAAAAATTTTATATAAAGAAGTCTTGTCTGATTCCATGCCTACGTTTTAGTCTTTTTATGAGTGATGGCAGGATGAAATTATGTTTGGATTCTCTGTGCTCGTATTTCCCTAAGTGTGCTTTCTTGCTCTCTGGAGGGTTGCTAGTTTGCGCACTTGCCTTTATGTTACTGTGTTTGTATGAGTAATTTCTGCATCTATATATTCTGTAAGTATATGGTGACAACTCTTCAATCCACTTTACCGGTGTTTTTGACCCATATGTTATACCTGTTAGTGAAAAGGGGAAGTTGTCCAACTTTTGATTTTCTTGGGTTTACACTATTTTAGAATTAGTATGGCCTAAGACTGTACATTTTGGAAAATGGATTCATTTTGACTCTTATGATAATGGTAATAAACTTGATGTAATACTGTTGCTGAGAGAATATTTTTGTTGTGTTAAGATTAGAACTAAAAATTTAGTACTAAGAATTCTTCCTATTTTTGAAAGCCAAAGGATATCATGTTAGATACAGAACTACATCGTTCATTGCAAGAGAATTCAGCTCAGTTTTAACTGAAAACAGCAAAGAAACAGGTCCTTTTAAGAAAGTTTTCTGTTGGGCAGAAAGAAATGTACAAACTATTGTGAAGGCAACAGAAATTTCAGTTATTGAAGGAGTCTTGCAAGACCTATTGCTGAATTAGAGATAGCAGAAGGAATAATGCAGTTGTTCAGCTAATTGATTTTATTAAAGCTGTATATGTAAAAATAACTAGCCTAAAGCCATTGAAATTTACCAGCTTGTACAAAATGAATTCCATAAATACCAACAGCATAATGAATCCTGCTGAGTTCAGTGAGAGTCTGTGTTTATAGATGTCTGTGAAATTTGGATTTGGCCCATGGAAAATAAAACACATCCTCAAAAGATCTAGGTAGCTCAGCTCCCAGGAGGTCTAAGCATTGTTTCTTTTTTCTCTATTAAAAATAAATACGGATATCTGTATTTACAGTTTCCCGTTGTAGAAGAAAGGTATGTAATGGCACACAGAAATATATCACTTGTCATTATGAAATGTTCTGGGTTTCTGGTTGATGGTCATCCTCTGCGTAAGAACTCAAGAATCTAGTTCATGGTAAATGGGTTAAGTAGTACAACTTCTGTCTGAGCGTTGACTAGATCTCTTCTCCCTTGACAGAGCTTTTCACTTGGGTAAGAGAATGGTACTAATACCATGTAGAAGTGGACTTGCTCAATTCTTTCACTCTTAGATGAAGACTCGTGTATGACATAAGTCATGTTGCAAGTACTGCCCAATTAACACGGCATAGCAGAAGAGACACTGTGCAAAACAATCTTTTGAAATTAAACACATTGTTAGAAATGTTTAGAAATTCTATTAAAAAAATGTGACATTAAACAAAATCATAAAGGAAAAAGACCAAATGGAGCTAATTTCAGAAGCTGTCTTATTAAGATAATAAACTTTAGGAATATGGAACAGGGTGTAAGAACATGGAACAGTGTAGCACTGCAGCGCACCAGCTGAACCATGATACCTGCTGATAAACCTACATGGTAAAAGAAATGGTATTTATGACGGCGTAAAAAACCTGCATACAGGCAGTTATCCTGGTGAAATTCCAGCCTGAAGTTACCCCACAGCAACTTCTTTGTGTGACCATTTGCATCATTTAGTTTCCCCACACAAACCTGCCTCTCTTTTTCAAGGCAATATATTTTTGAAACCTGGAAAGCTTTGTTTCCCCAAAGTCCTCCTTGTGAAAGCCATTCCATGAGCTACACATTGTCCAGGAAAGTTGTCAGAGCCGGCATTTGAAGTGCTGTGTGACCATTTTTCTTTATGCAGTGCGTAGAACTTGTCTCAGAAGAGCATCCTGTTGGGAAACATATAATTTCTCAGATTCAAAGAGAATTCCAGTGCTCATGGTAAGCTAAGACGTTCTTAGACTTTATTCAGTGGTTCAGAAGTTTAACTGATACAAGCAATAATAAGAAGAAATATTAACATTTACAAATGTATACAATGTCCTTTAGAATACAGTCCCATTTTCTAGTTCATTTGTGTGTATCTCAGACAGGTGGCACTTTCCTAAAATATTAACTTAAGGTACTTGAGTATCTTCCAAGATGAAAATATTGCCCAAATGGAGACCTTATATTTTCATCTCAGATGTAAAAATGTCCACGAGGAGGTTTTTCTTTCGGAAATAAGATACTTCAGACATGAAAGTCTAGACCATCCCGTAAATACAGATTGATTACAGGTTTGCAGTAAATGCATAATGCAAAGGAACGTATGAGATACTCAAAACTCATGTAAATCAATTTTGTTTTATTGCCTTTAGAGCAGCATCACTAATTTTACTGGCAGGAAGCTTGCTCCGTTGCCTTGCAGATTTTTGGATAACCCCACAATGTCTTTCCGCAAAATAAAAATCTGTGTATCAGACCATGGTGCACAATCCTGCATCCCTATGTTCGATGCTGCTTAAAGAAAGTGTGTTCTCAAAAGCGCCAGCTCAACACTCTGAAATGCAAAAGCCAAGCTCAGTGTGAATAGTCAAAAACGCATATACATGCAAGGTGACAGGTCTGACACTATCTTTTGAAATCTGATGCTTTCAGGGTGTGTAAAATGGAAACGATTTTCCTCCATTTATTAGCACCATGTGGGAGAAGGAATAAAAAAAAAACCAAAAAAAAAAACCCCCAAATATAAAATGCTGATCCAAAACATGAGAAGGGCTTGCAGCAGTTTTTGCCATGCGGCATACGTGTCTTTGAAGTGAGAGGCAGGCACGTCGCGCACCTTTCTTTGAACTGAGGTGTTGCAGAAGGTAGCGGTGACATGGCACAGCTTGGTGGCTTTCCACAGCTGAAGCTGCAGGTAGGTGACATGCCTCTTCCTCCACCGAGGCGTCGCACAGTTCCGTGCGTTCCCACTGTCTTTGTTTTTGGAGCACAGCCTCCGACAACACGCACAATTGACGAGCAGAGCCAGCGCAGAGATAATATATGTAATATGTGACATTAGGGTGTCCAAATCCGTGTCTCAGGCTTTCATATTGTGAGATAGGATGCTTTACCTCGAGCGGAGGAATACATTTTATTTATTTGTTCCAGGTGTTGTCTGTGCCATCTGTCGTTATCATATATGTCAAGAGATACGTCCTTTGCAAAATATGGTTCCTGCTTGAGGGAAGGGACATAACTTCAGGTAACAAAATAACCAGGAAGCTTATTTTTGTAAATTGTCTTAATCAAACATTTTCCAGTTGAGTACTCGTTCATATATAGGTATCAACATAGTCCGTCTTAATTGTTTCTATTTATTAAAGGTCTATAGCAGGTGTTTGCTACCCCTTTCCATAGATTTCCTTTAGTTGCATCGACTTAATTGTAGAAGAAAAGATATATAAAGGTGGTTTGGTCCTCAACAAGAGGAGGATAATCCTTTGCCTTTGGAAGTGGTAAAGGATTTCTAAGGAGAAAAATACACTTTAAGTGCTCGAAAGACTCTTAAGATTTTAATTAATTTTGTAGTTCTTATTTGGGTATTGTTTGAAACAATTACCTTAGAGTAATTGCATTTATCTGATCTAATGTACAGTGATTAATACAGAGATAAGTATCAGCCTGGTGTAATGTATGGTTTACAGAAAAATATCACATTAATAACGGTTAGAGCCAGCCCGATTTCACATATTAACCTCTGTAATTTTTTCCATTTAAATTTAGACGATAATAAATAGTTGCATGTGTGGCTTAGGACAAAATGAAGACACAGTGTTCTTAAAATATATATATATAAAATCTTATCCTAAATAAGCCATCCCTGCTGAGGTAAAAGTGTTACTTTCTTTTAAATTATTTATCTGTGAAGAATTTCTACCTTCTTTTGTGCTTAGTTTGTATTGCAAATCTTAAATACTGTCTTCTAATAATTTATCTGTCACCTTTCCAATTATTTCTGTTTACTTTAACTGAAGTCACAAAGGATATTAATATGCTTTTGAAACTGGTAAAATATGCACATCGATGAAAAGCAGGTATTTTTTTTTAAAGCACCTGTAAGTCTTTGAACTCAATTTGGGGGTTGGGGAGGGTGGAAATAAAAGACGCGACATTCTTTTGTTTCTAGAGGGTGGAACGAGAGTGAAGCGCAATCGCTTCTTGTTTGCATTTCCAAGTTTATATCCTAATCACCTATGTGTGGCAGCGCACGGGGGATCCTGTGTGCCGGTGGAGACCTTCGTCCTCCATTGGGAAGAGAAGTGCTTTGCCCGGCTGAGAACCGAAGCCATGCCTTGCCTCTCCAGCCAACAAGGCTCCAAGTCAAGGAGAAATACACTCTAAAGAAAATCTTGCGGCTCACTGGCAGTATGCAACAGCTGCACTTTACCCTGAGCCAATCAATACGACTTTCTGTAGAGGCGGGCTGTTGTTTAGAGGTTGTCCTGCCCCTTACCCAGGTAACCACGAGGTCCCTTTGCTGCATTTGTGTTGGTGCTGACATTTACCTGGTTGTGTGGTCAGCTGGACCAGGGACCATGCATCTGCAAGATAGTAATTTGCCGTTTATTTTTATTCACTCGTTTTCTGGCTTCATTTTCACCTAGATCAGTTCCCAGTTGGTAGGTTTAGAATTTGTGAATCAGACAAGACTGGGCAATACAGAGGATGGAGACCCACTGCTAACAGGTTTAAAGAGGGAAAGAGATGGTCAAGGAATGACGGAGCCATGAATGTCATCGTAAATAGAAACTCATCTATCATATTTTGTATAAATACACTACTTAGGAGTACGTGAATGAAATTAGCAGGCAACATTTAAAAAAAAACAAAACTAAACATGGAACACATTTTCAGTACAATACATAGTGAGACTTTTTTTTTTTCCCCCCCAAAGCATGATGTGGAAATGAAAATTTGTTAAAAAGCAATCACAGAAATTTGTAAAAGAAATTTTCATTGAGGGCTGTTAAGCACGGTGACAACTCTGTCTGAGACGTTCTCCATGCTGAAACTGCCATGAGAGTTCGCAGAAGGGAATATCGTCTGCTTTCCCTCTTTCCTCAGGCACTTGCTTTTGGCCACTGTGTGAGGCTGGATACTGGTCTGGATGGACTTCTTCAGTCTGACCTGTTCTTACGTACTTAACACATATAGAGTTTTCACATGCTGCTGTGCCAATATGTTTCAACCTTTGAGCTAGAAAGGCCAGAAGGTCATTTTGTCCCACTGGCAGCTCAGTGCTTGCCTTCTGTGCTGGGAATTTCTGATACGGGCGTCAGTTCGGGCCATTTGTGATGGTAATTTTATACTGTGAACTTCTTCCTTTCGGAATTGAGACTATAATCCCATCATATTTTAAAGCCTACAAGATAGGTAATCTTAGAAAAAACAGTTAAATTGACATCTATGTGCAGAGTGAAAAAAGAAAAGAAAAATTGTAAGGAAAAGGGGTAAAATGAGGAAAATTCTTTGGTATATATACATATCCTCTTTCTTTCAAAATGTTTCCAAAGGTTCTGCTGGTATGCATTGTCTTTTATAGCAGCATGCTCCTTGGAATAATTATGCAAATGATCACTAAGGAAACAAGCATTAAGTATTTTAATATATCAAAAATTTAAGGCCAAGTTTAGATTTTGGGTGGAACGTGTTGTTTTCAGCTATTTTTGTAGATCCATCTAAAATCAGCGAAAGTTTTGAGAACTAATATTTCCTAAATTAACAGCAATTCCTCCACTCCTCCCCTCCTCCAATTTGTGAGACACGTGGTAAGCTGTTGTCTAAGTTCGTAGAATAAAATGTTATCCTTCATGTTAAAACCTACGTAATTATTGTAGCATTCATTTGGTGTGACTGCTCAGGAAGAAATAGCTGAAGTCAAAACTTGACTCAAACGCTTTCATCTTTCATCTTTGTGGAAGGAATGTCTAGAAATTCCAACAAGGTAAAACTCTGCTAGGTGGTTCCTTATTTCTTAGTTCTGAAATCAGGTTGCATATACTTCTCCTGGCAACAAAGTGTTCCGTAACTTGAGCCAAGTCTATAACGTGTAAGTAATTTAATACTTGGGTTCAAAAGGCGAATTGAGTTCTTATAAGGTGTCACTTTTATCCTTGTGCCTAGTTTAGAGTACCGTATAGTATAGTATACAAAAACTGCAGTAATCAAGTAGAAAAGTAATATCTATATAACGTGTAGGAGGTTTGTAAACAATAATACATTGCCCTGAAGGGTACATACAAACAATTTAAAATGGATGAGCTCAGGACTTGATAATCTTACAGATCTTTTCCAACCTAGTTGGTTCTATGATTCTGTGTAACCCATGTTACAATATTGCTGGAAGAATCACTTTCATACGTGCTTTGGAAGGCTTTGGAAGCCACAATGACTGAGCGAGTCTTCCTCTGTCTCCACGTACATATGTTCATAGCCTCAAATGGGTAGTTCTCCAGTCCACGGTCTTGAAAAACATTCTCTGTTTATGGATTAGTTTATGTAAATATATATATATTCTTTATTTGTACACTCTACAGAAAAAAAAAAACCATAATGGAATTTTCCATGGCACATGTGAGAATGGGTGGATTATGAATAATATTGTCTATGAAGGTCTGTTGTACGTACAGTTAATAAAGTGGGGAAATATTACTCTGATACTGGATAGGCAGTTTGCTATACGTGTGAGTTATCTGCTACATTAAATGCCTGAAGATTGAATGGACATTTACTAAACTTGAGCAGAATGTTATGTACCATTTCATTTAGCTTGCTCTTAACTGGGTAAAATAAGTACCTACGATGTCTATGCACTCAGTGCAAGTTCCCATAGACTTTTAACTCCCTCTCTCTGCTTCCTCCACTTCTCTCTCCCTCCCCACCCCCTCCCACCCCAGGTTTTCACCCAGAACAACATTTAATCATGTGCTTTAGTTGTTTTTTTTGGGGTTTGTTGTTTTTTTTTTTTTTTTTTTTTAATAAGCATACTCTTTTCAGTGGGACTTGAGCAGGCTTTTGAAGCTGAGTATATGATAACGGTCTTCCTTGAACTAGTTCATCATTCTTACGGTCATTATATCTCCTGAGATTTAAGCATATGCTGCTATTTACTGTTGAATATATTGTTAAAAACAGGGTGTAAATGCATAATCCTACTAAATGATGAGATTTTCTTAATTTCCTCTGACTTCCTAGGACTGGTATTCTGTACGCATTACTCTACATACTCCTGACTTCCTAGGATAGTTATTATTCTGCATATTCTGGAAAATTGCTTAAACTCTGACACAGATCAAAAGACTGACAATTTTAGGGTAACCTTCACTTAAAGGATGTGTAATGGTGTAATAAAATACAGCCAAAAAGAAATCTAATATAGAAAAACTGGAAATGTGTGGTGCATACTGCATGCTTACATAAAAGTTAATTTATATTTGAAGTAAAATCATTCCAATATGCAGGACTTATTTTCTCTGGAAGTTTCTGTTGGATCTACTAATATTATTTCAAATGTTTTCTGCTCATGCAAAGAGTAAGTGATTTCTATCAATGGTCAGTTATGTTTAATTTATAATTTCCCCAATATGTGCAGGCTCAACACTTCCATACTCGGTAGCTTCAATAGTGTGCATGCTTCTCATTGCACATATCAGCACAGCCTATTTTTAAAAGTTTTTTTTTTTTTTTGGCTCATTTAGATATTTTTTTTTAGGGCGATTATACATGTATACATGGGTAGTGTAGCATCGAGCAATGGAGATCTGCAGTAGAAGACCATGCATACATTATTAGTCAGATTGCAGGAAGATTTGAAGCAGAAAAGATGTTAGCTCAGCATAATGAATGTCTGCCAGCCATTTTTTATAATGACTAGCTGCAGTTCTTATTGTATGTCAAACCTTATGCTGTGCTGTACTGTTAGCTTTCTTGTTTGGCACAATCAAATGATGTAATGTATCCCTAGAAGTCTAGCTGGATCAAAGACATGTACAACAGGGTGGGTTTTTTTTCTGCCAGTAGTATTGTTGCATATTTTGCTAAAATTATAGTGCAGGTGATAACAAATACATGATCACTTATCATTTATAATGCATTGTTCCTGCTATGCAGTAAAGACATTACAGGAATGGACAGCTTTGCTTGCCACAGAAGGAATGTTTAGATATTAAGTAGACCAGCGGGTGTTCAAAAATCCCTTTATAATTGTAATATTGACCTATGCTCATTGACGCAAAGAATTGTAGTTAAAAAGAAAGTGCTTTCCCTTTTGTCTATTAGTGAAATATGCCTTTTTCTCTTTCTTTTTTTTTTTTTTTTTTTTTCCTTTTCCTGAACTGCTTATTAAAGAGCAGAGATTTCAAGTTAAGCCAGCAATCTAAAACGGTAGTTGAAATGCAGTGCATTTAAACACGGTCTAAGAACTCACCAGTTTTGCCTGTTTCGGGGGCTATGTAAGGCACGGGAACCTCGCTTATGTTTACTCCCGATGTAAAATCTACAGCAGTGCGGAAGGACAATAGAACTGTATGGTATGTGTATTCACTTTGGTGATAAATGCCTCGCTCCTTCTTCAGAGGATTATTAAAAGAGTTCTCTGGAGGAATAAAACGGTGGAAGTCACACATTTAATAGCTCAGGTACAAAGAGTCAGATTGTGCCAGTTGGCAAAAGTTAGCAGGAAGCTGTCACAATAAATGGCAGCAGCTGCTCATAGTTCTAAAGAGTATGTCCCAGTCAGAACTGAAAACTGATGGCATCTACATTAATACTACCTTAATGGTCCATCTGCTGCTCCATAGGGTCCCTAGCTGCTGTATGGAGTCATAGGCATTTGACAGGCAGTCTCTGTATGCCAGACACACATTGTGCCAAATGTTTTAGGCTGCTTCGTATCGTTCTGATCTGTCAAACTTTCCCTATCATTTATCAGGCAAGGAGTTATGAGGGATTTTTTATTTTTTTTATTTTATTTTATTTTATTTTACTTCCTACACATCATTGGCTTTTAGCATTTGGGGCAGCCAGGAATTTGGAACGAAAGTTATTTTCGTTACTTTTTTTTTTTTTTTAATTGAAAGAATGGAGAATAACCTCAGCTGCTCGATAAAATGTATGCTATGCTAACAAAGCAGTGTGATAAACCCTGTAGAGAAATCACTAACTATTTGCCATATCGTTTAAATCTTTTTATTGTAGCAGGTAGACAATTAAATACAGGTAACCAGAAAAGAACTAAGAGGATTTTGACAGGCTCACTAACACTCATTTGCTAAAAAGCCGTTCATTTCTAAATAAACTGTTGCACAGACATTTTAAAATCAGCACCCATACACGTTTCCATAGGTCCTTAGAAATTTTAGTGGTAATGTTAGGGAAAGGTTTATTTAACTGATGATGAAGTTATTCTATAAACATATAATGGCCATTGCTTATGTAAATATCAGATATAAGAGAATACAACCTATTTCACCCCTGGAGTGTTAAACCTGTGTATTTTCTCAGCATCCTTTATTCCATAACGTAGGTATAATTTTAATTATATAACATGCGTATTATAATGGTTAAAGTGTCATTAGTGTTAAAACTGTTTGTAAAAGCTCTGCCACAGTATGATCTAAATGTGAAAACAGGCAGAGCTGTACAATATCTATTACATTAAACTATCCACTGCCTTTGGTCATTCTATATCTCGCAAAAAAAAAGCAAGTATCATGCTTTGACTGTATCTTGTTCCCAGAAGGCAGCCTATTTCCAGTAAAATTGGAAACTCTCACAATTTGCTTTTTGTGGTTGTATATCTCCAGTGAAAATGCATTGTCTATTTAAATTTGCCATTTGTGTGAAAATGTTGAAGTTAGCACAGAAAATCATCCAGGCTATCAGTAATGATCAAGGTATAAATGCTTAGAGAGAGAGATCAGGATGTCAGCAAAAATGTCACCACTGCTTTTCGCAGTACATGTTTTGATTTTCTTAGCTGGATTCATTCAAATCATCCAGGTGCTTGAAATTGCATGATACTGCCTTTTTTTTTTTTTTTTTTTTTTTCCCCTTTCTTTTCTGGACTGACTGAGCCATGAACTGTGGAAAATCAGTGAAAAACTCTGACTCAGTTCCTGAGGAGAGGCTATCGGTTTTTCCTCCTTTCTGCTTTCCTTTCAGTTAGTCGTGGGAAAACTGATCAACCACCAGAAGCACTGGACACTCGTTATATTGTACATGGTCCTCTAAATATTTTGCATCATTCCATACTTCTGAATATAACTCTCTAATAATATTTTCTAAATGGAAAGCTGGCTTGTGCTGCCCTGCCCTGCCACCACCGACAGTTTTCTTCCTGTATCTTCACTTGAAGGTACCACCTTATTCCATTTCTTGTCTTTACAGCCCTGACAGAAATCATAGGTTAAGTAACTTCTTACATGGTGTTTATAAAAGAGCGCTTAATTGCTGGTAAGCCGTTCTGCAGAGGAAAGCGTGTGCTTTGGCGTTCAGAGCTGCATTCTGGCTCTTCAGAAAGTGAGAAAGGGCAGACACAGGCAGAAACGCACAGGTTGCAAACCAAAGGATATTTTTTGCTATAAATAACCCACAGCTTTATTACAACGCATTTACATCTCTAGAAAACTGCCATCAAAAGGCGTGACATCTAATTTCCGAAAATTTGCAAAGCTGTCTTGATTCAGTGGCAGGCGACTTAGATATGGGTAATTAATTTTAAGTGTAGGGTTCCTTAGCTGATTTTAATTCAGCAAAATGAGCATTTTTGGTGGTGAGTAGCCTACCAAGGTACGGCAGAGGCTCTTGGTTCCTCTTTGGCTGCCAACCAGCCGTGTCTGGCTGGAAGCAGAGAGCCAACAGGAGGTCCATGGGGTCGCATCCCCAGTGCATTGGACACTGGGTGTGCAGAGCCTGGTACCTGTGCTCTCTGGTCTTCCTCCTGCACAGGACCTCTTGGGCAGAAATGCAGGACCCTGACGCTACACAAACTGGGGAAAATCAGAGTAATTTTTAACAGCAGCATAGCTGTGGCCTGAGGGAAGAAGGTCTACTATGCCCCCATTTGACAAAATATTAGAAATTTGCATGATTTTAAGCACAGCTGGGAATGTAAGGGACCATTCAATAGGGCATGATGGACCCTCTCGAGACAGCTGTGGTCTGCACCTGCTCTGTAGGGTGCAGAAGGGAGGGTGCTCCCTGCCTTATGAGCTCCTTCCTCTGGTAACCATGAGTTCGTCTGCTATTAGATCAGAACTTCATAAAATCTCAGAGTCAACCTCTTTTTAATCCTCTACAGCAAAAAAAATACTTCAAGATGAACCAGGGAGGCTGTTTGTGCTTACACTTGCACCCATATTTAAAAACATTTCTGGGATGAAATCCATATTTTCCTATCATTGACCCCACTTTTGAGATCGATTTTGTGTTCTTGTGGGGGGGGAGGATAGGAGAGGGTTTAGGAGGGGACCCCGTTACCTCTGCCAGCTCTAACCCAACAAGATGTTTTAGCAGCCGCTGCTATAAAAAACCTGCAGCCCTGGCAAGAGGATGAAGCAGAGAAGTATGATGAAAGCTGTCCTGGAGAAGGTCCAGGCAGACGAAATAAGGACCAAACTGAGGAGAGGGACTGGAGCAAGCAAAGGAAAGCAAAAAGGTAAAAGGGGGTTACAAAGGTGGAAAGCAGTAGTGATGGCCACTTAAAGAGAAGATGAGACTGCATTTACAGTCCTCTGTCTTTAGGAAGTACATCCAAGCTTTCCTACTTAAGAAGAAATTCCACCCCAGCCCAACCCCCCCAAAAAAACCAAACCCAAACCTGCCTAGTTTTGCCACCCATGACTCTTCCTGCATAAGGGTTTCTGTAAACATCCTCTGAGAGAATGTCGCAAGGCATATCCAGGAAACTGCCACAGAATGGTAAATTCTGGGCGGCGTGTGAGGTGGCCGTGGGGCAACGGGGCTCACATTCGCAGGCAGGGAAGCAGAAAGCCCTGGGAAGGGGTGTGTGTTTATTTGCTATGGCAGGTGCCGTGATAAACAGCTGTCCCACGTCAAATGTCTGAGCAAACACCTTCAAAGATACCCTGTGTGCTACAGGAATCGAGCATCGTGGTGTTAATCTTTCCTGTTTAAAAATAAAAATAAAATCCTGCTGTTCACTTGAGCATGTTATTCATCGTTGGGGAAAGGCTATTTGTCTTCACAGTTGTAGATTTTCACCTAAATTTCTACTGTTGCCTTGTTCCGCTGATGGGTCTCTGCTTATTGTCTTGGTTTGTTTCTTTTTTTTCCTCCTGTTGTGCCAAACTTAGGGCCTTTTTCCTAAATGTGCAGCTACCCAAGAAGTGTGCAAAGACTCGCTCGTGAGAGCAGCACAAATCACAACAGATGGATGCTCCACACTTGACCTGAGCGAGTCCACACACCGGGGCAGCTTCTGTTATGAAATAAGGAAACAATGAAATCTTTGTGCAATCAGCTGTGCTTTACGTTTTTTACAATTATTTTTCTGAACTCAGCCTGTGGTTAATGCAATTGGTTGAGGAAGGTTGGAAAGTATTTATCCTCATTTGCCTGGACGAACGCATAAGTGATGGGATCAGATGTCCTGCATACTGACAGGACAGGTAAGGTGTCCCCCTAAAACTGTAGATAACAGTGTTTTTCCCAGGATCTTAAGCAGCAGAGCTGCTATGGATGGGAATTATATATTCAAGCTGTATACAGAAGCTTGCTTTGTAATTTGATATTGGAACGGAATATATTTTGTTTCAAAAAGGAAAACTTTGTCAGCATCTTTTTCTGTCTCTGGTTGTTGCTCTACTGAAATAACCATTCTGCTTCAAAACACCCCGAAGTCTTCTCATTTCTATAGGTTTTACTATAGTGATTTGAAGAATGAGACATTAAAACTGTAAGCTCATTGATAATGACACTTGTAACCTAAACATCATGTTAAGTGCAATCAATTTTAAGGGACTGTGTCCAAGTGAAGGCCTTAAACAGGCTTTGATTTATGAACATATATAACCCCTGTTGACATTGGTGGGTGTGACATTCACAGCAAAGACTTTGTGCAGGGTATCCTACTCTTGAACTACCACATCAGTATCAGCTTTGCATTCAGAGGGGAAAAACCTCAATAGGTAAAGGATTTAGTGCTTTTTTTTTTGGTTATGAGTTATTGAACTAAACAGTAAAAAGTTCCCAAAAGAGGTGCTAAAAGAACAAAATCAGAAAATTATAACTATGCAAGACATCAAATCTTTAGAGGTAGATCAATAGAACGAATAAGAACATGTACACTAGGAAAAAAGCTATTAAAAGGCACATGGGAAAAAAAAAACGTTAATGGTGAAATTTTGACTTAGACTGATACGTCGTTAATTTGCATAATTCTGCATGCATAGTGTGCAAGATAGTGTGTGAGATCTTATGTCTTCATTATATCTGAACTACAACAGCTAACAAATTGTCAGAATGAATATTGAATTACTCCACACTTTCAGAGGTGATCACAAAGTAATATCTTTACAATTTTTCTGTTAGATGAAGACTTGGAAAAAACAAAACAAAACAAAACAAAACACCGGTTTGCAAGGAAAAAACAAGCCAATCTCACTGCAAGAATTTATATATGTGTTCTCTCTCCCTATATGTGCTCAGGCCTTCTCTTCCTGGTTGCTGAACTGACGTTAACTGTGTAAGAACTGATGGCAGAGCAATTGGAGACGTAGCTTGGTTTATCAGCTCAAGTCCAATGATTGCTCTTGCTCTTGAGCTTCAACTGCTCACTGAAAATAAACAAACAAAGAGATGTTATTTGTGGGTTTTCCTGCCATAAATCAGTACTGGAGTTTGGGGTTGTTTTCTTTTGCTGCTGCATATATATTCAGAGTCTAAAAAATGCATTTCTATTCACTTGCGTATATTCATCTAGGGCCATCTTTTTTATCTGTATACAACAAGAAAAATCCGATAGGACAACTTTGATTCATGTGTGGGACCTGGCAGGGAATGATCCTGGCTGTTAAAATGATACCTTTAAGTGTGGGCTCCAAGTGATAAACATATGAATAAGAAGGGACCTTTCTGCATATCTTCAGGTCTGGTCGCGTCCTTCATCAGGGACTGGCTAAACGTATTTATAAAATGGCTCATGAAGCCTGGTCTTTGAAATAGCTTTTTCGTCAAGTTTTTTTGAAGGTTTGTATTGCTGCTATTGTAATCTGAAGGCTGTTCCTAAATTTGCTGCAGTGATGGCTGGGAAGCTTGCTTTCAGCTTGAATTTATTTATGGCCAATTAATCCCATTTGTATTCTTGTATTCTTGTGCAGGATAAGTAATTTTTCCTTATGTTTTCTCTCCCTCGACTCTTCTCTTCTGATATATGTACAAACCTTTTCTTGCTCTCTCCCCTCACTCAAAATTTGTTGTTTGTTTCTAATTAAGCTTAACAAACCACATAATTGCAGCCTCTTGTAAAATGGGTTCTCTCTTTTTCTGATCATCCTAGTGGTTGTTCTCTGCATATGTTCCACTTTGGATTAATCTCTCTTGAAATGCATGACCAGAATTGCATACAATATTCCAGATGAAAGCCACCAGGATTTGGAGCGGTGATATTAATATTCCCTAAGGTCTAACAGGAATACATTTTAGCATTACGTTCGGCTTTTTCCATGGCTGCATTACGTTGGAGCCTTAGTCAGCCTGTGACCAACTAGTGCAAAGGAGGAACAGAAGGAGATCTGGCTGTTTCCAGCTGATGAGTTGGTGTGTGCTTGGTTCATGCATTACATAGCCAGCTGCTTGGGATATGTCATTTGCAGGAAAATTCGAGAGGCAGCAAAGTATACGCTCAGAAGACTGAAATTTGGGCTCAAGTGCAAAATGTGAACGCGAGCACCTAAAGCATCCAACAGCCAGGCCTGTTGCATGACTGTAACATAGAGAGAGGGAACATCTGTAAAGTGTGGAAATGAATGTATGTCTGGATTTCAAACACTCAGTGAATTTTAAAGTATTTAGCTTAGATTTGGGCATGTTTCTCCTGCTTTAAAAAAAAAAAAAAAAACAATTGTGAAAATGAGATGCAGCCACAGTCTGAATAGTACTAGTGTAAGGGCTATGAGATGTTTTGAATTTGTGTACGTCCCATGATGTCTATTTTTGACCCATGCTTGTGACACATCTGTATGATGCTCGTTGAATGATGCTTGGCTTCACAGGTGAACTGCAGCTAGCCAGCTGAGAGTACACTTAGTGCAGAAAAATCCGTCCACCTCTTTCTTGCCCTCCCAGGTATGGCGTATTGTTGGAGAGTGCTAGTAATTATCTACTAGTCTATAGTTTTATAGAGATTAAGCCCAACTTTGGTAAACTAAGCTGATTTAATTTATCAGTGTTAGGGCTGCAGCAGGTAAATTCATTTAATCGATTAGGAATCAATCTCCTAATTTCCTTTATTGCAATTTTGTTATGCTTTGAGACAGGAATGAATCCAGTCCTTATGGCTAAAACACTCTCAGTAAATTTAATCTTCTGCAGCGGAGGCCAGAGAGCGGCTGATATCTCTGCTGGGAAACTGTTCGAGCTGCATGGACTCATGCAAATTTATTCGGGTCCTCTGCACCGGCATCACCTGGGGGAGCTGTATCTGGCAGGGGCCAAAGCCATTCCGACTGGTCAAGAATTGGTGGTCAAGTGGCCACACTCAAGAGTGGACAGCTGGGTATGAGAAGAGGATGAGAACAGTGAGAAGGAAAAGCTGTTCCAGACAGCTCAGACTCCAGAAGTAATTTTTCATTAGAAAACGTGGACTTTCAATAAAATAAGAGTACTTCCCTGTATTTAATCTTCTGGAATTTTAGAGAGATTTTTCTCACATTCTGCGTGCATGCCAAAAGAATGAGTGTGGGGAATGGTCCGGTACTTACCTCTGAAGGTTATTGAAGCTCCTCCAGAACTGGGCAGAGCAGGTGGATTTTTTTCTGGGAAGCCAGTACTCAGCAGGCTGCTGGATATTTTGGACACACTGGTTTTCTGGCTCTTTCAACCTACTGCAAACTATGAACTATTTTTCTTTTAAAGAGGAAAATCTTTCAAAACCTTTTCTGCCCATCTCTAATTTCATTTTAAGGGTCTCATTTTTAGCAGAAAATATGAACATCTCTTTCACACTCTCGAGGAGTGAACCTTCATTCTTCACCCTCAGTCCTGCCAGAAAGGGAGAACATGCTGCCAATATCTTCTAGCAACACTTAGGAAAATATGAGAAGAAATTGGCCTTGTTTTTTGCTTAGAGAAATGTACATAACTTTTCCATGAAACCAGACCTATTTTAGAATGGACAGACCTATAAAAATACTTTATGTTTTTATATATAAATTGTGTACATACATATCTCAGATGTTGCGTTGTGCCCAGCTATTCCAGGTCTGCTTTGTTAAACTGTATAATCTCTGCACAAAGAGGGGGTACTTATAGGGACCGTGCCCCAAAGGTCTTACTCAATGTGTTTTCCTCTCTACATACTTAAAATTCTATTTTCTGCTGATATTATGAAGATTACATTAGTTTCCAAACAGTATATATTTTTTAAAGATTACGCATTGCCTAGCGGTTAACATTTTCACACTGTATAACATTACCGGCGTTTTCTCTGAAAGTGTCAGCGTTTTGTCAGCCAAAGCGAGCTTTAATAAAAGTCAGGCTCTGACAATTTTCTGGAATAACCCCGAGCTCAGCTCTAAGTGCCTATGCGAACAGGATGGGAAGGTGGGATCTCCTGATGAAAATTAGCGAGAGCCGCCGCTGCTCTCGGCTGACACCTACGTCTCAGTTTCCCCTGCGCTGGTGCGCGCTACCAGGTCTAGGCACTTCGGAGGAAGCTGTCACTCGCTTTAGCTAATCAATCAAAGTTTGTCACATTCTTGTATGTTTTCACTAAAAACCCAAACTGGGACACCAGATGTGGTGAATACATGGACAGTCTATGTTTTTGTATGAAAACATCTGATGTGACAAAAGAGCAACGGAAAGCAAGTTAGGCTTGGAGCACATGCTTTTTTTTGGTCACGTGCGCACTCATGAAATGTTTTCATTACCTATGTCTCTCTGAGACTGCCATCACTAATTTAATTTGAGAAAACGTTCCCCAACTATTTTACTTCAAATTGCGTCTAGCAAGTTGGTTTTGCTAGTCTTTCATAGGAGTTAGAAGAAGAAAGCTTGGTTGAGGAATAAATGAAGCATTTGTTAATATAAACCTCTTCTCTAGATCCTCAATTTGCAACACGGATTTTGATACAGCTGATAAATAAAGCTAAAACACTTCTTTGAAGGAACGTGAGACATTTTGACTCAGTGCCGCCTCTCCTTGCCACCTCTCCCTTCCATTCCTCTCGCGTGTCAGGCAGAGGTGGCTGCTTCCATGGTGCCCTACGGATTTCTTGCTGAGAATTTACTGATAAAACTCCCAAATACGATGCCGAAAGCTCTCGCTGCAGTCATTTATAATAATGCAACTTGTCACAAAACCTGCCCAGAAAATGCATGGGATGGCATGTGTTTAAATTGACCCCTTCTTTAAGCGGGGACAAGAAAAATCCAATATGTTGGTACTTCCACTTCGGATGAACTTTTACATCAGCTGCCCACCTACAAGTGTGTCATTAGTGTGAGTTTTCAACAGTACTTTGCAGTCATAATGGCTTGAAAATAACAAGTGATTTAGCTTCTTAAAAGGAAACCTTAACAGACAGTTCTACTTTTCATGTGAAAGAGAGATTGAAGAGCAGTGACAGGTAGACACTGAAGAGGAGAAAAATCGCTATATTGATCTATTAGGGAGAGCTTACAGTGGTAAAGATGACACTCATGTTGATTTTTACTGGTATCCCATTCCCTAAATCCACAAGGACGAGTCATACTGTACGGAGGTGTTGACACCCTCTGGGAGAAGGGCTATTCGTGCTTAGCACCTGATACTAATAATTTCCTTTCCTTATTATTAAAAATTCCTAATAATTTCCCTTTCTTAACTAGGATTAACCATAGGCCCAAATGGGCCTACTGAAAACAGAATATTTTTTGGAGGGCCTGGTCTATGCCTTCTGGACATGTTCGTTTTTGCATTGCTCTCTCAAGATTAGAAGTGTTTTCTGCAAAACTTTCAGATATGTTGTGCTTCAAAATACCTGTTTATTGGGACATCAACAGAAAGGGAACAATAAGTACAGAAGTGTCTTAGGGGGCGGGTGAAGACAACAAAAGGCATCATGATGCAAGACAGAAAACGGAGAACACATCATGCCTCCCCCATCAAGAAATGACAGATTTGGGCTTTGGTCCTTAGGAGAAAAGCGTTTTCCTTTCTCCAGCAATGGTATCCTTCTCAATTTCATGAAAATTCAGCATCAGGCTGATACACTGTCTGTTTTTCCAATTGGCCGTCAATGCAGGTGTGTATTTGGAGATGTTTGCAGCAGGTCTGTGGGCTCGCTGAACTCCAGCAGTTGGTGCAGAGCGATGGGCAGGTCCCCAGATGGCAGGTCCCCAGATGCCTGGAGGCAATCCTGGCCGTTCCAGGAGCGAGGGAAGGCTGACCATGCTGAAATGCCAGGCAAAGCCCCGGACCTTATGCTGTTTTCGGAAAAGCATGGAAGTGTCCTGGCACAGCTGTACCTTCAGAGGGTCTAACCGTTGAAGTTAGAAAGCGGCAGGACCTGCAGCCGTGCTTAGTCTGCTTTGCATAGGGTGGAGAAGTGTAGATAAAGAAGGGGACAGATTTTTTTAAGCGTTCAGGTACGGTCCTGCTGCTTCTGCCAACGTTGGCAATAGGAAAGTTTCTCTGTCTTTTTTCGCTTCTGTTACTTCTCTGTGGGGATGATAATTGCCACTGCCTTTAATGAAGCTACGAGGCTACATTGATCCAATTTAAGAACTATTTACTAACAGCGAGGTCATGAGAACAAAAAACCACACTCTGCTGCTTCCCTTCCCTCCCCCCATCCCGCAGTTATTCTGCTCCATATTTTCAAGCCTATCCCTAAACAAGAGCGTGCTGTGAACTTTTTGTCCAGCTGCAAGCTGCCTGCATCCGACAGCCTGATCTGAATGCACAAGTACCTGATTATGTGCATAAACAGCAAATACATGCAGTTTTAGAGGCTAGTTCTGAAAACTTGACCTGTAAATGCAATAGGTCAATTCAATACATCAGCAATTCTCTTACCTTTTGTGTTTATTCCTGCACCGAGTCTCTTTTACAGGCTATATAGTGGTGTTTTGTGGTGCCTTTTTTTTATTTATCTTTTTTTATTTTAATTACTGAGTCTTCATCTTGTTATACAAACAGGATTGTGCTAATATTGCCATTCACATTGAACAGAAATGAGAGAGGAAAACGTTCTAATTGATCTCTCCATTCAAACCCAAATAAAATAAACATGGGGAATGATGAGTTATAGTCAGATCTCCTGGTAGAAAAACTGAGCTAGAATTTTTATGAGAATGGATCTTTCCTTGACAGATTTCCAGAGCTTCATGTTTTTTTCATCCAGGTTGAAAATAATTTATCTTCTTATTTTAGCATTGTTGCTTCTGGTCCTGGCCTAACCAATAAGGAGAAAAGGTGCATAATAACAGCGGGTATGTACAGCAATAATTTGAAGATTTATTTAATTCCAACTTCTGATGGTGATGCAAGTAAAAATCTTTCTTTTATTCCAGTTCATCCAGACGATATAAATATATTTTTTTAACGTGGGGCTCAGCTGTTGTTTTTTTCCATTTTGAGTTCAGTTTGGTTTTTTTTTTTAAATAAATGACATATTTTGAGTTAGATACATTCATATATATTCATAAGACCCTTAGAAAAAGTTTTGACATTTAAGGTCCTACCCTTGCAAGTGGGTTTTTGTGATGCTGAAATCGTGGTCAGCCTGGACCCACTTAGCAGATGGAGAATTGTTAAGTCTCCACAATGTACCATTAGCAATGTACTCAGTTGAAGCTTTTGTTTGTTATTTTTTACTCTGTTTAAAGGTTTCTCAGTCAGAAACACAACCTTGAGAGATATCTTGTCCCCTGAGAGTTGATAAAGACTGTCCAGGTTATGAGAAAAGAATAAAACCAAACTGATATATCTGTTTCTTTCACTGCAGGTACCTGGGTTGTTTTTCCTGTCGCCCTTGGTAGGAAATGAAACATTTAGTGCTAAACACCAAAACAAATAGGTACATTAAACACCTGATGATAGATCTTATTTGAGAAATTCTACATCAGTATTAACGAAAAGTCAGTTTTTTAATGCCATGCTTGAATGGCTGGGTCCTGTATTTTTCACCTGATGATAGGCAAATTCAAGTTCAGCTTATCGTAGACTCATAAGACCCTTTTTGTTGCTTCTGCATATTTGAAAATCTACCGGAAAAGGTTCCTTTTGCTTATCAGGAGCTGGGAGATCGGCAATCTAGTTGACCAAGCCTATTCTGATACTGGGGTCCTGGTATGGCTGTGTGTTGAAGCAAACACCGTTTTCACAGCACGGCTGTTTGTGTTCATGTTGCAGTGAGGTTCCGATGGACTGAGAAAGAAGGAAATACAGATTCTTATTTTTCAATTAATGAAATATCTAGTTGCCAACAAAGTTAATCGCAGTGCACCTGAAACCTATCCATCAGTATAGTCAAGTTCAAATAATTTTAATTCAAAATAAAGGGCCTTTTTAAAGTGCCTATTGGAACACGTTCATCACACTTTTTGGTTTATGACTGCCATCTGTAAATTCCTTCTTGGTCTCACTATTGCCCCATATTTTAAGGTGATTAAAGTATTCCACTTGAAGAAATTTCACAAGTGGAATGTTATATTCAACCAACAATCATTTTTTCTTCTGAAAATAAAAATACACCTTGGTGTGTTAAAACAAATTCAAGAAGTACTATATAGAACTGAAAAATCTTGCTCTATATGTCTCACTTATACTGGTGTTGCCAGTTGTGCACCCTTAAAATGGTACACCCTCCGGTATCTGTAAAAACAGTGGGATTCATAAAAAACACCTACATTTCTTCCCTTGAGTATCAAGCTTTATGTTAAATCAGACACACTGAAGAGCCTTGTCAATTAGTTTAGTAATATGAACCAGTGAACGGATTTGAGTACTTGAAGCAAGTGTGATTTGTCAATTTAGGTTATATTAAAGATCAGAAGCTGACCAGCTATATGAGATGATTACGAACGCAGCCAGTTTGTCTATTAAATTTTTAACTTAAGTTCTAAGCACCTTTCAAGCAACGTTTTTCCTCTTCTGCAGCTGATTTGACTATCACGAGGCCAGAGCAATAGTTGGTTCCGATTTTTGAAAGAAAAATAGTCAGTTGTGTTGGATCCACATCCACAACGGGCACTCTGGTGCATTGGTAAAGCTCTACTGGCTGATGTGGCTTAGGGCACAAACCTAATCCCTTATGGCTTTCACTCTTCCCTTACCGAGTATTATGGTTCTGCAGAGCCAGACTCTTCTCTTATGATGCTACACTACGGTGGTTTTTTTAATTTTAAACTTTAGTAGAAAATGTTTCCCACTTTATTGTTTGAGAAGTTATGAGAGATCCTGAGAGAGTACAAGTCTTTTTGTCATGCACCAGCATCCTTTGCTCTGGCACTGAGGAGAAGAGCAACAGGTTCTAATACACACGTTTTACCTTTAACAGCCAAGTAGCTTCATACGTTTAATTAGAGCTGTGTGAAATTCATCTAAGGCCTCACACCTTTTGTCAGCTTAACTTGTTGTGCTCAGCTCCTTTGCCATGACGAGCTATAATGTACAAACTGAGTTGCAACTGAGGTATGGGGAAGAAGAAAACGTTGCATTATTAGGTGAAAAATAGGACCCATTCAAAACATTCTCATGCAAGTGAATGAGGTCCCTATGTCTCATAAGGAAAAGAAAGTGGTAGAGGGACAGGAGGACAGAAATTTCCTCATGACCTAATTCCACCACTGAGAAAGACGGAAATTCTTCATCCCTGTGAGGAGCAGCAAGCTGAAGAAGAAACGTAGCAGGTCTCCTTGAAAGTAAAATGAGTTTGGGTACATGCGTTGGCAAATTTTCCAGTGAGGCTTACCAGATGCTGTCATTTCAGAAATCACAAGTTGTCCTGGAAATAATTTTAAATAGACTTTGCTTCTGACACAGACTCTGCCCATGTTGGGTATTTTGCTCCCAAAGAAACTAGACTAAATCTAGCAGTTTGGATCAATATCTAGGGCAAGGTGATCATAGGGTAGAGCCTGTGGAACTTAAAAGTGGGCAGATTTTAATGTAGAAAAGTTGATATGATCACAGTTTAACAGTCTTAGGGTTTTTTTTTTCCAAATGTATGGTTTTTATCTATTCCTCCATATTGTTTATTTTAATGCTTGAAAAATATGTGTACACAGCCCATTTTCACGTTTTCAGTTGAGGGAACTGGTAGCATATGTAGAATAATGCAAACAAAAAGTTTATCTGATAAAGTTTGCTTTCAGATATCTGCTTCTACAATTAATTTTCAGTCAACAGAGATTTGCTGACAAAATAAAAATTCAGAATCACTGGTTGTGGAAAAGAAGCATGGAGCACAAACAGCAAGATGGAGAAATGAGTGGAAGTAATTTATTTTTCATGTAATTATGCAGCAATTTATTTCAGCTAGCAGTTTCTTTTC
Organism: Chroicocephalus ridibundus; assembly: GCF_963924245.1. NCBI lineage: Eukaryota > Metazoa > Chordata > Aves > Charadriiformes > Laridae > Chroicocephalus > Chroicocephalus ridibundus. Next base: position 3,101,536 of record NC_086316.1, on the reverse strand, counting down.
TTTAAATGGCTGTATATAATTCCTTAGTAATTTAGTAATTTATGATGTTATATCGATAGCAATCAACATTTTCAATACAAACATGCTTGGCTTGTCCTATTGTAGAAAAAAGGCATTGCATTTTATTTCTGAATAATAGTTCCTTTATACTTAGCAGAAAGAAGAGAGAAATTAAGCTATATTTTTCAAGACAAAGCAAAGGCCTTATTTTTAAGCTTCAAAAAGAAACATTCAATATTCCTGAGGATACTGTCACACAATTTGATTTCTTCCTGTCTCACCTCCCACCTCCACCCTCTTTCATTATACTGTCAGGTTACTATGGTACACAATCTCTTTTTTTCTCCCCTTTCCTGGGATAGCCGAGGCTCTGGGGCTTCTGTGTTCAAGGTGGAAATATAGTTTTAGAAACTGTTCTCCTAATACAACTGTAGAAATAAAATTTATTTATTCGAGTGTTATTTTTTAGATTGTTTATTGATCAAAAAGGATTATCTACAGAAGTAACTTGTAATATTTTTCCAAGTCCCATTTTACATTTCAAAACCTAGTTCGTGTTTGTTTGGGGGTTTTTAACTTAAAGCTTGTGTCTGAATGTACATCTAACTTGGGCACGGTTTAACTTTAATAAGGTAAATTTAATTGAGTAATTTGAATAACCTCTTTAATAAGGTTTAATTTTCCTAAACAGGTGTTAGTGAAAGAAATGTCACCTCTAGAGGGCAGTGTTAAATTATTTGAGATGATTGTTTTGTATTTTATCATGCAAACTACTGGATGTCCAATTAATTAACCCTCATCTGGAATTTTTTAACGGTGATTTTAAAGTAATGCTCATATATATAGGCATTACCCATCCTTAAAAATAGACCCCATTAAAAATCTTTAAGGGAAAATGTACATGTTCCTGTGAACTTGTGGGGTGGCTACAAGACACAGTTTCAAGCAGCAGTGAGAAGACTTGAATGATCAAGATGTTGTAGTTCAGTTAATATTTGGAGTTACTTACATTGACTGAACAGAAAATATAACTGGAAAAAATATATTTAGTAAAAATAACTCGACTGCACCCAGGACTTTTCTAACTGGCCACTTTTTTCAGCCTTCTGTTGGGTATTTCCTCCATAAGACGGAGTTGAATCTTCTTTTTCCCAAGTGATTAGTCTTCTGTTGTCATTTGTAATGATACAGAAATCCTGAGTTCATCGTGGTGTTCCTCTGTTTCTGTTTTGTTGCGTTAACCTTTATTCTTTCACCCATTTACTTCATACCAGTGTGCATCAGATTTACTGTTTAATTCATACCTTCATTTGATACATACAAACCAACAGGCCAGCATGGGTCATGTACTGAAACCTTTACTAGTCGAGATCTGCAAATAGCTGAACTTCATAAGCAATGATGGCATCCCTTATTCCTTTTCTCTATTTACCAACAATAAAACTTATCAGAAGAGCAGTATAGACAGTAGGGTAAAACGAACCCTAAAAAAATGATACGACCTAGGTAGTCAACTTTGTGGGATTTAGTTTATGGAAGTGTTTAGTAGAACTTTTTGAGTATAAGAGTGCTAATAGCACGCAATGAACAGGTTGCCAGTCATGTTGCTCTCAAAGCTGGGTCCTGCTTAACATTTTGCTTAGTCGGCTGTTCAAGCTAAAAGGAATATTGACCCTTTCTTTCTGCAGCAGTGTATACACGCAACATCCAACAAGAAAACATAGCTTCATTTCACTAACGATCTTGGGTCATGCAAATTAGACATACATCACAAATGACAGATCAATTATAAAACCAGGCATAGCCCCATGTGCACATCTTACAGGCATGCAGAGAAATGGATGAATTCTATACCCCGTGCAATCGTACCTAATTGAACAAACCAGGGTGGAGATGATGTGATAGATAAACACAGAACAGTCCTGTTTTGTCTTCAGGAGTGTTTTGTCTGCAGTGCTGCTAGTCTTCTCCCTGCTGTCCAAGGCGCATTGAGAACCAAGTATCGAGTTTCTGCGGTGCATCAGTGGGAACTCGGCGAACTCTGTGTGCTACCTCCCCTTTGCCAGAGAGAGAAAGGAGTGGGTCAGATCTTTATTTTGGAACAGAAATGGATAACACAGCACATGTCCAGTATATGCACTTACTCTGTTACCTTGAGAAGGGACACATTTTTCAAATTTTGTGTGGTCTAGTGGTATGTGAACCTTAATTTTCGTAGTTTAATGTGAACACGTTAATAACAAATTTAACGGTTCTTTTTTTTGAGCTGGATGTCTTTTCTGCTTTTTCCCGGAAGTTGAATCATGAAGCTTATAGAAAGTTCTGACAAGCATACATCTACACAGGCAGGTTTTCTATAACAACAGGATCGACCAAAGGATTTTCCGGGAGAGAGAAACTAACTTCAAACTGAAAAAATGTTAATTGGTCGAATGATTGGTTGAAAAGTTGTTTTATAAATTGAGAATAGCTGTTAAAGGAACTTCTCAAATGCTCTGCTCTACTCTTAGATATGCATTTTAATATAAGTTTAGTAGTCCACATTTTATGTTCACAGGAATTTTAGTTGGTGGTTACAGTAAGCACTGTGTGTGTGCACATGTGCAAGCTTTTTTTCCTACTTCAGATAAAATGCTCGATCTTGTGAGAGTATTGTAACTCTTCCTGCAGTAATTCATGGCTTCTCATGACAGAGATTTGAGCCAGACTAATAAGGGGGTGGATTAGGGAAACACGGTTTCATTAAGTTACTAGAAACATACCAACTGATCTTGAAGCACATGAAAATTCCGCATGGGATGCGATGCAATTCCAGTTTCTAATCACAAGCTTTTGTTAGCTTGTTAAGGTACAGCAAGAACACTGGGATTCCTGAGGCGGTCGTTTTGTTGAGTTAGCTTGTTTTATGGTGACATTCATATTAAATTTGTGTCTCAAATGAACTCATAAAATGAGAGGGAAAATCACTTTTCTAAATTTATTTTGTGCTAGGGCTTTGCTCATAGTTTAGTTATTCTATCTCACTAGAAATCAAATGAGTGCTCAATACATTTTGAGGGAACATTCAAGCAGCTAGAACTAGATGCGTTTGATATGCCTTTCAGGGTGGCTTCTGACTTTGAATTTAATTTGGGTAACCCATGCTCATTTAGAAACAAAGCAAAGGCATGGACAGAACTGTTTGTGAGGCACTCCGTCAGCTAAAACCACTATTGCATTTATTTCTCCCTGTTCCCCAACATAAAGACATATATATACACACACATACAAATATATATATATGAAATATATACATATGAATACATATAAGCATATATATATAAAATAATGTCAAAAACCTTCATTCTGAATTGTTATGGTCTTAATCTAAATTTTTTTGGAATCTCTATTTTTTTTTTATTTGTGGGCGTCAATTCCCTTTCATTGGCTGCCATTGTATAGAGATGGTTTAAGATGCAAAACAATAAACTGATACTGCTGTAAAGATTGTCACTGGCACCATGACTTCATACGGCTGAAAACTAACATAGGATCATTATTGGTAAAAGTTGCTGTCTTAAAATAATTTGTTATTGGATACCTTGATAGCTGCCAACGCCTTCCATTTTTATTACTTTTTCCTAAGACTGTAAATGTTTCATTTATTTGAAATTCCATCCTACAACAAAATACGGGGATTGTACATGTGCTATTCTCTGCAAACTGTGAAATCAATATACAATCTTAAATATTGGAGGGACATAATTGTAAACTAGTTATTGATGTGCTAAAGTCATTTACACCTGACAGAGAAGATAGATTACGGCACTATTAATTTAACTGGCAGAGGGTATAGGAAGATAACCTGCCATGTAAGCCCACAGACAGTCATCTGTAAAGTTTTTATGCATATTTTGTTCAGCAAGCTATACAGTTCTGACAGCTACGAATCACTTTTAATCTGTCAATTTCAAAGGTTGTCATCAGAAAGTTCAGCTGAAGGAGAATGTCTGTTTGACTCATCTTAAATGTAAGATGATTACTGTTTGTCACATTTACAAATTATCCTATTCTTAGAAAAATAAAGCTAAGCTGTTTAGCATGGTTATTGTGTAATTTGGAAGGCAGGATGCAGTAATGCTTCTAAAATAGAAATGTACAGTTGTGAAGTGAAACTTGTTTGCTAATGGGTGGCATGCAGCAATAGCAATAAAAGCAAAGATGTTTTTCTTTGCAGTAACTCTTCATATACATAAAAATATGTAAAGAAAGGAAAAATATAAGAACTGCTGAATGTTCACTATTTCCCTGTGATGTACAGTAGAAATATAAACTCTGAAACAGATGACACAATTCCAAAAGATGACTGTGATTCTCCAGATACAAAAGTGGGGTTTTTACTTCCAAAACAATCGTGCGCGATATCACTGACTTCTCACATAGGCTAACAGGCATCATTCTATTGGCACATTGCCTTATTTGAAGCATTTTTAGGGCAGACTTTATCTGAAGTGTTGACGTTTTATGTTTTCTTAAGCTGAAGTATCATGCTTTTTTGGGGTAACATGATTAGTTACATCTTTTGCTTTATTAGGTTGTTCCCACCCCAGTGGTGTTTTTCATACTTTCAGCCTGTTCTTCAGTTTTCTGGGTTTCCAGGACTTGCCCTTGCTCCCCTGGCAGCTCTGGCAGCTGTTGTAAAAGAAAGAAATTCAGTTTCTTTCACCATTACTTCATGCTAGCATGAATGGGACCCTGGGACCATCCGCAGAGGCAGGAGGCACCCATTTCTGCCTTGGAGCAATTGCTCTCCGTTGTTTATAGAAAACACAAAACTGACTTGTCTTCTAGAAGTGCTACAGCTTTGGGAGGCCAGGAGAAATTGAATCATTTTAATGACTGTGTGTGGTAACCATTGGTTCAATAAAAAGTTTCAACGACTCTACAGGGCTTTGAAAATGGCAGTGTGTATTATTCTTCTTCATTTAGCTGTGTACCCTGTATATAATGACAATACACAAAATAATAAACAAAAATGCTAATGCAACATGGTCATTAAGGAGAAAAATAACTCAATAACCGAATAACAAAGCTTTTCTGCTAGATAGAAAGAGTGAAAGAATTTTATTGAGTCAACACTGAATTCCACCAAGAACAAGTAGTTCAGCTGCAGTGTGTTTGCCGATCCTATTCTCCTCATTCAGCAAAACGTTCCATTGTCTTGGAACATGAATTTTGTGTGAATACAAGTAAAGGACCTCAGACCCTGGAGGGTTTAAAAAAACTTAAGGAAGCTCATGGAATAACTGAACGCAATCAGGGCCTTTCCTACAAAATAGAGAGCTACCAAAAATAAAAATATCCGTACAATAGAAATAGAAAGAAAGGCAAAGCGTCCTTTTTTTTAAGTAATGAGACATGTTTGCATTGAAGCTGTTATGTTCTGTGTTGTTCCCTTGGACACCAGAGAGGTCCATTGGCTGTGACTTCTTCTCGACGGCACGCAACGGACCCCTTCTACACTGAGCTGCGCAGAGGAACAGCAGCAACTCACAAAACCTACCCCTGCTGCTGGGGACAGGCCACGTGCACCACAGGTATCCGATTTTTACCTGTTTCACATGATTGTAACCATTTCAAGCAGAACATGAAAATGTGGGCTGCTTTGATTACTATGTGATTCATTTTACCTCATCAAAGCATTTCTTATGAAGTTTAAGCAAGCAAGAGAGCATAAATGTAATTTATGTGTCAGCATTTATCTTGCATGCAGGAAACGTATTTTTTTATTTGGTTTTTTGGAGGGTTTTTTTGTGTCTTTTTTTTTTTTTTTTTTTTCTGCAAGGTGCATGTAATGACTCACCATTCCTTTGTTAGGACAAATCTATGTTTTCAGGCAGTGGCTTCATCCCTCCTCCTGTAAGAGAAGCTAAAAACTTGGAAAGTGTTTTTGTGATAAATGAAGGTTCTTTGCATTGTATCAGACAGGATAGCTGCTTGACATTTAGGTCTCTTTTTGAAGAAAACAACAATGGGGGAAAAAAAATCCTTAAATTCTTTTTCCTAATTTCTTCCCCCATTTGTTTCATCTGTCCTGCTGTTTGGTCGCTGCGAACCTAGCTTTTACCTCTAGGCAAGTGGGCAGGCAAGCATCTCCTTCTGGAACTAATGTCAATGTATCTCCTTGGATTAATTGGCAAGTAAATGGGGCAGTCTATATGTTGCCTCCTCAGGAGAGACTTCCTACATCAGCAACTTTGTGGTACTTTGCTCTGAAATTTAGCCCCATATTTAACCCCTTCCTGGCACCTCTCAGGAGAACCCACGTCAGTCTTTCTGCAGTTCCATGTAACGCATGAGAATACAACTGCAATTTCCCTGAGAAAAAGCACTTTAAACAGATACCGACTGATTGACTGTTAAGAAGGTTCCTTTTTTTTGGCCAGCAATGTCTCCTGCTAAATCTTAGCATGGCATATGGAAATAACATTAGGTAATTCCTTAACTCAAGCTCTTTGTTGATATACAGATAATTGGAGGAATAAGAGCAGGATAAAACCAGAATCCCTTCTAACTTGGACTGCAGGGCACAACAGGGTTCTGCTGGGGTAGTTACGTTTTCAAAAACAGAGTAATTTTGTTTTGCTCATCAGTTGTTACTGTACATTTGTTACTGGAAACACACCCCTACATAGTCCCACTTGCAGGAACCACTTATTATCCCCTCTGGAAGGGTATTGAGCAGTGGGGTTGTCAAGACAGGTCAGAATTTTTAAAATTGCTTCCCCCGAGTGATAGATCAAATTATCCACTAAAGAAGGGACTTTATTTTTGCAGTCAGTGTGTTTCATATTAATGTGAGTAAAACCAGTTGCTTCACTAGCTGACAACTGAATTGTGTATCTGCGTGTTGGTTTTTTCACCTGAAACCCGTCAATGATAAACCTTCACTTTCAGCTTTTTAATTCAATGGGTCAAATTTGTAAAATGCAACTTCTTTATCAATACATTTAACTGAAAAAATCTTAGTTTTGTCACTAGAGTGTTTTCAAATGACAAAGCGCACTTCAAAAGAAAACATATTTATTTCCCGAAGTGCTACACAGATGAAGAACATCTTTAATAAGCTAGCACCCTCCTGCTGAGTTTCTACCACCAGAACATGTCTATGCTAGGCAAAGTTTCATTTCTATTTAGTTTCAATTAAATGCCTGTAATGTAATTACATAGCACAGGAAGGATCTATTGATGTTGTGAATTTGATTTTTAATAAGATTACAAAAAAACCCTCTAAGGTGCCTCCGTAACTTTAGAAATTATTGTCTGTCCATCTAGCTTCTTATGTGGAATGATAACATCTGGCAAATGTCAAATCCTGTAAATTTTATTTTTTCTGCTTTGAGAAATACTTTACTTGGCCATTGATTTTGATAGGAGTGCTCAGAATAAAACATCCCCACTTGAAGAAAAAGCAACAGACTCAGGTTTATGCTTTATGATGGAAACAATATGGTGGCTATTCTGGAAATGCAGATACTGACACAATTCCCAGATGATAGAACCGTTTAAGCAGAAAGTGAACTTTTCTTGTTTGTGAAACTGAAGCTAAACAAGGAAGAACAATCACATTTTTACCATTTGTAAAAATATCTAATCATTTTGTGGTTTCACCTCATATTTTTAGCTTTTTCTCTGAGAAGCTGCCTTTCCATCTGTCTGATAGCAAAATTTCACCATTTCATCAATAAAACTGGCATCGTTTCACCTTGAAACTATTCACAGAAGCTTCGTCACTTGAGGTATATAAATCTAGTTTGGATGAAGCACTGACATTTAATTAAAATCTTATTTTGTGCATGAAAATCTGCAGCCCAAAAGACAAAATTTCACATGATTGTAGTAATCTGTAGTTTGTATCATGTCATCTTTCATATACAAGTCATCTTTTTAGTGTTGCCTGTATCCCTCAATGAGTTAGTTTCTTCCATTCCCACAAGCAAAAGCTGTCTCCTCTGCGAGTATGTGTGACTGACAAGTTGAAATTACTGGAAAGCCAGAATGAAAGGCTTGATAATGATCCAGAAGTATGTGTTTCAACTTTGTTCTAGACTTGTGTCCCCACGTCGTCTTAACTGACCCAACTGTTTTCTTTTAAATCGGAGATTTAAACAAGCGTTGAGTGTAGCACTGACCACATTTTTTCCTCTGTATGATGTTGGCTGATTTGTCTTCTGCCTTGATGTGTCACCTCAGAGCAATCTCAGAACACTTTGGCCTGAGCTGGCCAAAATGGGAAAAAGCAGCGCCAACAACCACTGCTTTTATTTTGCTGTTGCTGCACAATGAGAGGAAGGAACGAAGAGTGCTTCAGGGTTATATTTCTTGATTTATGTGCTGTTATAGAGAGTTAATGCCATCCTGACTCAGGCCACAAGCCAGATAGTGGCCAGGAAGTGGGAATCACCAGCTTTAGCTTTCTAGGATCATTAAACGTAGTGACTTTCAGCATAGCCTCAATGCCATTACAAAGATATTTCCAAGTCAGGACAGAGTGGTCATTGGAAGAGGTGAGGGGGAAAGAGGAGAGCGGGTTATCTTTTCCTGTTAAGACAGCTGATGCGTCTCCAATGTATATGTACACAATTTACATATAAGGACATATTGCCTTGTGCATATGATTCCAAAAAATGTAAATTATTAGAATAAGAATTTCAGAAATAGAATTTAGACACTAATAATAAGATATTAGATACCACAATAAACTTACATCTTATTTCCACCTTTTAGATAACTTGAAAAATCTTTGCCTTTTTAAGTATTTTTTCTAGTGAATGCAGCAACAAATAACCTGCTCAGTCTTTTGCCTTTTCTGATGATGTTGTTTGCATTAGTACTCTTAATAAGCAAGTTAAATATCTACTGGAGAGCCATTTTTGTTTTGATAAAAGTGTTATGAACCTCTGTTGTGACCATCTTTGAAACTCCACTTCCTGAAGGCAAAGGATGTCATACCTTTCTTTTTTGTCTCATTAAAACTCTTCTTTTAAACCATATTTTCAGAGCATCCTGAGTGTTTTAAAATCTTTAATAGATGTATCTTGTGACAGAAGTCTGAGAGAGTAGGTACTATTATTTGTCTTTCACAAGGAGCCTGACTCATAAAGTGATTTACAGAGAAAGTCTGGCACAGTTAGAAATGGAGCCACTGACTCTTGCGTGTGCACACACTAACATACAAGAAATTCCATTTAAACATAAGAAAACACTTTTGTACTGGGAAAGGGGTCAAAAGCTTGGAAAGGCTGCCCAGAAAGATTTAGGAATCCCTATCCTCAGAGATATTCAAAACCTGAATGGATACAGCCCTGGGCAACCTGCTTTCAGCACAGTATTTGAACTGGATGATCTCCTGAGGTCCCTTCCACCATCACCCACTTGGTGATTTTGCAGTGCCTTAATCAACGGGCAAATTTCCCTTTCAAAGGTTTAAAGCAGATAACTGCAGAGAGTGGAAAGGACCTTTCCAGATCTAGGTGTGTGTGCTGTTGCTTTGTAAGAATGCATACATCAAAAGGTGTATATGTGTTTGAGTAGAACCTCCCTGTCAGAGAAATCTCTTGAAACTCCTCTGTGAATAATATTTCCCTTAAAAAAATCTCAGAGGCATTTGAGGAATGGGCTGTGTTCCTCCTCCTCTTCCATGGTGGTCTTTCATACAAGACTTCTGTTTCTGAATCGAGCGCATGTGTGTGATGGATGAACTTGCCCTGAAAATGTTGTTTAGTTTCTCACTAGGAAAGTAAGGGTATATGCATTTTTTTCTTGCCAGCATTGTGCTATCATTCCCATGTACAAAGGTGATCGTCTTTCAATAGAGAAAAATGATGTATTTTGACACAGAAATAATGCAGGATGTCTGCTAGGAAATGTTGCTTGAGTAGCTGAATGAGTTACTTTTAGTAAAGGTATTACAATTATACCCATCATTACCATAAGGAATAAAGACCCTCTCTGTCTACATACTATGAACTTTTAGTCTGAACAGACAAGATAAAGGACAAGAGGAAGAGGTGGCTAAGGGAAATATTACATCTGAAATATTAATGCATGTCAACGATAGGTTTGGTTTATGGACCAAGTGTCCTCATTCACAAATGTGCAAGTTCTTCAAGGGCAATGGCACGTGATGCAATGAGCTTCGCATGGCAAGCCGTGAGCTCTGGAGAGCATTCCTCACCTCGGGCACGGGCTGTGGTCAAACTATACCACTTGCTGACTGGAGCGGGTATAAGGCTGTGCTGCAACTCCTGGATCTATCAGGTCAGCTGAGTGCTCATCATGAGTATTTGCACTGGAGTTTTCTTCCCATGATAGGTGTAGTCTACATTTATCTTTTGTGCTGAGCATGACACTAGTTATTAAATGCTTCCTTGTTATTTGAATAAGATTCAATAACAGGTGCTGTGTCTTCTCTGTAGAGGTCCTGTAAGGCAAATGGATTACACGTTCTCCGTCTTCCTTTGTTCTGTCAGTTTTATTGACATACAAAGTAGCATCATAGAGTACAGCTGTCTATATGAGGCTTTGCTTTTCTGTGCAGTACGAGATGCAGCGTGTTCAAGGTGGGACGTTAATGGTGATTAAACAGAACTGTTAAATGATTTTCAAACTAACAAGGTTAAAAAAGAAAAGCAGTACCGGAGCACTTGTGTTGTTACTTTGTGTTTAATTAAAGCTGAAGGTAAATGTTTTAGCTTTTATTTTTTATTATATATGAAGGATAAACAGTAAATTCATCAAAGCATAAGTATTCTTATTAGCCTGTATAGAATCAGAGACTTTAAATAATTTGCCATTTTGCTGGTGTTTCAAAGTATATGGCAGAGGATCACACAAAGCTTGGTTATTCTGGGATTGCTCATTGGTGTGATAGTGAGATCTGTTGGATGTTTTTGCTTTGAAAGAGTTGACCTGGTCAAAAGAGAGCTTTAGATGTTCAGAAATTCAGAAATATTCTTCACCCTAGAACAGCAGAGATATGTAATAATTGGAGCCTTTGAGATGATGGGACCACATAGACCTTCTCTGTCCCGTTTGTGACAGTACGTGTGCTTTTCCTTGCTCTTCAAAAAGGAGTAAACTTTGAGAAGACTGTACAAGAATTAGGGTTTATGGTTTTCAGCCACAAAGAAAGGAGATCAAAGTAAGTAAAAAGAGTAAATGTCTTTTATCCTGTAACACTGATGAAAAGGTTTCCCTCTTTCTACAAGTGAAGAAAAACTCCAGAGGCTGATGTGAATAGCCTTCACCATCTGTCCAATACCGATGAAGACTATTTTATACCATTTAATACAATATTTTATATGTACGTAATACAGTTTGTCAATATAAACTGCATTGCTAGTACCTGCAATTTTACAGACTGGAGACTGATTATCTGGGGAGCAACTCTGATGGAAGGGTTCTGCGGATCTCGTTAGACATTGTCATGGTTTAGGCCAGATCAGCCAATGACAGATACTCTGCCCCACCTCTTGCTCCAAGGAGAGGAGACATAAAGAGATTTATGAGTTTAGAAGGAACTAAACTACTTTAACGAAATAGCAATAATAAAATAAAAAGAAAATAATGAAATTGATACAAGATATACAAAACAGTATCAAGCTCCCAGGATGACGTCACCAGCAGGCACTGGGGAAGTCCCAGACTGGACTCAGTGACGGGTGGAAACTGGATTCCAGAGCTGGAGTCAGGAACCCATGGATCGGGACCAAAGGCAGACGAACAGACAGGGTCCTCCTCAGATGCCAGCCATTGAAGAAAGAGGCTGACCCTTTGATCCCTCAACTTTTGTACTGAGCATGGGGCAGATGGGATGGAATACCCTGTTAGTTGGTTTTGGGTCACCTGTCCTGTCGGCTCCTCCCTGCAGGTGGGACCCCTCTACGCTTTTCTGCTTCCGACCCTCCAACAGGGAAAATAATGAAGTTAGTTGACCTTGATTGTTACAGCAATAAATATAAGCAAGAGCCTCTCTGCTTACCGTTCCTTGGGATTAACTATAAACATAGGTCTTATCACTGAGAACTAACAGTTTTCTGCACAATATGCTGTTCATTTCAGAGAGTTAGAAGAGGTTTAGTTAAGAAGTAAAGTTAATAAACAGAAAGTTCGTTCTCTGGTACCTCAAACCAGGACAGACATCCAGCAGTGTGCCCTGACTGCAGAGGAAGCTAATACCACCTTGGGCTACGTCAAAGGGAGCACCACCAGTTGGTCGAGGGCAGGGATTATTTCCCTTCACTGTGCACTTGTTAGACCGTGTCTACATACCATGAGCAGTTTGGGGCCCACCATATGAGAAAGATATTGATCAAAGAGCCACAAGGATGGTCAGGGGCTGGAGCACTTGCTGTGAGAATTGGAGTTTGTTCAGCCTGGAGAAGAGGTGGCTTTGGGGAAACCTAACTGCAGCCTTTCTATAAGTACAAGAAAGTTATAAAAAAGGTAATGAGTGAGGCTAAAAAAGACAACAAGTGGGGCTCTTCACAGTGGTGCACGGCAGGAGGATAAGAGACAATATCACTGTGAGGGCAATCAGTCATGGGAACAGATTGTCCAGAGAGGCTGTGCTGTCTCCCTCCTTGGACCTGAGAACAGGTCCTGACAGGATAAAGTTCTCATCTCATAGGTTATCCTGCTTTAAGCAAGAAGTTGGACTTGGATCCACTGAAGTTCCCTCTAATCTGAGTTATCCTAAGGTGTGACCTCCTGTCCATATCTCCATGGTGCAGGTGGGGGATAAAGATGAACGTAGAAGCTGCACCTGCAGAGCCATCAGTAGGATGGAGACAGTGGGAGGAAAGAGGGGAATGCCTTTACGTTAAGAAATTTTACCTATCCTGAATATTCACTGTTCAATTACATTTAGTATAAGGCAGTGATATGACTTTCCTGAACGTCTTTATCATGGATAAATTTTCATAGATTTTAATGTATTTGGAAACCCCTTTAGAGTTGCTTTAAACATGCAAACACATAAAGTGTTGTGTGTGTAATAGGGCAGGGTAAGTACACCCAGGAAGGCTAACAGTTACCAGAAAAGAAGCTGCAATTGCTGTGTGACTTAGAAGCTTTCAGAGAGCATATGCTGATGTGACAGTTGTGGTATCTTCAGCACAGTGCAAGGTAGACCTATTCTTCAAGTCCCGAAATCGGCGCAGACTTGTTTTTGCTGAATTCAGTTACAACTGTCTTGTCCACCTAAGAACTGGAGTGTATTAGCTTAGGCAAAGAACCATGCATGAGTTTCTGTTCTGTTTCTAGTCCCTGAGGAAGCTTTCCCAAAAACTTTGTTTTGTGTTGTGTTCATACACCATGGCCAAGTTTCTCCACTTCTGACTGTTTCTGGCTAGTACATGTGGTGGCCTTAGGTGGTGGCGGGAGTTACATTTAACATTAAAACTTTATTAAGCTTCTTCATGGGATGAAAATAATTTCAATCCCATGAAATAAATACAGAAATCTGTAAACTTTATTTGTTAAGTTTTGCTAAGTTAAGTATTGCTAAGACAAATCAAATTAGAAAGGACATGATACCTCTTCTTGTAAAGAAACCAGAGTAAATCTGAAAGAGAGATGAAAATCATTGTGAATTATTTTCGTCGCATTTTGTGTATTTTGAAACTTCAGTATATTTTATAGATACATAGTTGTCTTTTTAGAGTAAAAATTTAAAAAAAAAAAGTATTTTTTACTATAAACTAAAAAAAGGCAAGTATTTAATAGCAGGATAATTACTTTGTATTTCCAATCCATTGTTTTTACAGGACAGATTTCCTAACAAATAAATACAGTCCTACATATCTAGGTAGGAGTGGTGTTAAACCACCTGTTTAGCAGATTTTTCCTGCATTCTTATAAATTAGATTATTTTTAGGCGGGTCCAGATAGCTCCGTTTTTCTTAAATACAGGATGCTAGACCTGATTATAGCATGCAAACATGTGATTATTTTCTTCTCCTCTCTCTAAATCGTTAACTCTTTTTAACCTAGTACAGATGATTTTTTTTTTTTCAATAGCCTCTTTATTTCTCTCAACAGATCTTCCTCTTTCCCACCTTTTTTTTTGAGATTACTTCTGTCAAAAGCCATTTTCTACTCAAATGGAATTTGGGTTGAAGTGAGTTTGAAGAATTTTTATGGGACAACCATTTTTTCTTTGATTTTTCACATAAAATTGGCTTCATCTTCTACATCAAGATATTTCAGTCCCAACTGCCCAGACTCTGACATTCTGCTATGAGAAAGCACCTGCTGCTGTATCCTATTGCTTTCGGAAAACTGGCCAAATCAGTCAATATCTTAACTAAGTTGTGTACTAATTCTAAGCCCTGAATATTCAGACTCCTGTAGATGGAAAATGGAATTCCAACATCACCATCCTTGTGCTAGATAATTTGTCACTTGTCACACACCTGAAAGGAAGAATGTATGAGATGAAAATGTACTGTGGGATGTTTTTAGATCATAACTGTGAAATTAGATAGCCTAAAATACCCATCTTTTATACCAACATATTATCACTGTTCCCTATCCTGTATTTTATATCTAGCCTTTTTAATCAGAATTAGTTTTCAGAAGAGATTTTGAACAATAAAATATCAAGGGAAAACAGAAGAAAAAAAAATCTTGTTCTGCAACAGTTTACCCATTAGCGCACCTACAATGCTGAATTTTATGGTTTGCATCAGTGGCAAGAATACCTCCTATGGCTCTTGCAGTTGAGATAGGGGATTGGTAGTTATTTTTATCTCTTGACCAATATTACATGGAATCCAGAAAAAATAGTACAGAGCATCATCACACTGAAGTAGTTTTTAAATGAAAAGCTTAGAATCAGTTAAAAAAAAAAAATCAGATGTGGGAATGAAATGGTGTCCTGTCCCCTTATTAATTTTTGAAGCGCAGGTGTATGACATTATGAGGGATTTTCCTGAGATTTATTCTCGGATTATTCAACGTCTGAAAGAATCAAAATGGTGCTCAGCTGGGGCAGTCAATAAGGAGGCTAAGCATGTGACAGATGCACAGACGACTTCAAAGATGCCACTGCAAGTGCCTGTGGAGATATTTAAGGAGCCAGATGCTGCTGCTTTATATCTTCCACAGCTCAGAGTGTGTCCTGTGATCACCTTCCAAAGGGGGTGTGTGGTTCAATATGCTGAAATAAACAATATTCCATCTAGTCAGTTTTTGTCTGTCTTTGGTATCTTGAGTGCTCATTTAACATGTACGTAATGGGAAGTATAGACGAGTATATATGTGTACATAAATACATATATACGCACGCACGCATTCACACATGTCCCCTGACTCGCCCTGCTTTTACGTGCATTCACACCTGTTAGGCTATTTGACAGATGTATTTTAGAGTTTATTTGGGCATAGGTTACTACACAGGTGCATTGAAAAAAAACCCCTAAACTTCAAGACAGTAGGAGCGTTTTCATTAGATGATTGCATTTGCATGGTAGACATCATTTATTTCTGTTCGAGTTATTTCGCAGTAAATATAAACAGTAAATGTAAACCAATTTTGTTGCTAGCCCTTCCTTTGTCCTGGGTAAGAAGGGTACCAACAGAGCGATTCCTGCGCGTGTCTGTGGCTGGCTTGGCAAGAGGGACTGGGGATGCTTTGTCTTTCCTACACGTTTGTGCTGCTTTTCTTTGTTTATATCCTCTATATTGCTATCTTATTTATTAGCCACTAGGGAAAAATAATCTAACTCTGCATCAGGAAAAAAAGACATGTCCTGTTAGGAAAAAGGTCCCAAAAGTGATAATGGTGATAATTTATTCTGAGCTTCTGTGCAACACAATGTATAGGAACTTCCTGAATTAATTCCTGCTCAAAAAAATGTCAAAAACCCAAACAACCTGACGAAGGATAAAAAAATTTACAATGTATGGCTTTTAAATTTTAAACAATAGGAAAACCTATAAAAAACCCTTGTAAAATTGTTCCAGTTGGTCAGTTCATCCCTGCGGAAAGTTTGCACTCTATTTTTGTCCTGAGTTCATACAGCGTTGAAGTCTGTCCATTGAGCAATTTTAAAACTTTATGATTAACTTAAATAACCCTTGATTAGGAAATGTCACTTTGTCCATGATTCTGAATTGACTTACTGAATGTGATCAGGTCACTCTAATTTAAAAGTAGCAATAAAATTGATATTCTGCTTTATGAAGAATGTTTCAGATTTCAGGATTTGTTTTCCTTCTGAAGCAGGTTGTTAATGTATGTATTTAAGAGTGGTAATGAGGTAAGAAACTTGGAATACACAACAATTCAGGAGGAAATGTCTTACCTGATAGATGATCATTTTTTCATAGAAGGAAGCTGAAAATATCTTGGCCAAATTTTGTTGGCGTTAACTTTGATTAGTGACCAAAAACTTTTTTGGGCATAATATTTTATCAAGCATGTTTTTCAGGTCCTAAATCGCCCCCATGCTTCTTCTCCCAACACTACCCAAGGTCTTCCACGTCTTTCTTGAATTGTGAGTGCAGGAAATGATTAAGTCATAACAACACCTGGTTCAAAACTAATGCAATCTTTCTTCTTACCTTATGTTGCACTTTTTATAAGTAGTATAAACAAGGATGGCATCACACTGGGAGCTCTTATTCAGCTGACAAAGGTACTGGTAACTCCAATGCTTTTTCGGAATTGCTCCTTTTCAGGATCAAAAAAAAAGAAGAAAAAAAAAGCAACACACTGAGAGTGTTTTTCTATCCAAACATTTCCTATCTTGTAATTCTGGTTGATATGATTTTCTGTAAATACATACATTCATGTAGACTCTGTGAATTTTTCAAATTTAGAGTTATACAGTATTGTTCAATTCAATCTTTTATATATAAAGTTGTGGTAGGAACTGACTCCAGAAGTATTTCAGCAGAAAATCATCTCATTGTCTGTTTACAATTATGGTGAGACCTGTCAGTACGTTTTTGAATCACTGTGTTTTGACCTTCGTCGATGGCATCACAGTTATTCCATGTTTTAGTTGGTGAAGACAGGATGTGTTTTTTTGCCTGAGGGGATGGGATAAATCCACCTCACCTATGGAGTCCTAAAGGCTTTCCCAGTTCTCACAGTACTTTGCAGAAATACCTTAATGAAAATACTGCTCTTTGCTGTCTTATTCAGCAACTTGCTGCTATAAAAACTGTGCATGTAATTTTGGGCTATACTCTATTTCAAATCTGGTCCTGAGACTGCAGATGTTATGAAAGGATGCACTCAGTAGTGGATGGGGGGAATTTAACAATCAGTCAGAAGTGGTGGATCCACTTCGTGCTCTGTATTTTTGTGAAATTTCATTTTGATATAAATTGTTTGAGTTGGTGGACTGCCTCTATATTCGGGCACTGCTATGTACATTTTAGTAAGTACAACTACTTTAGTCTAATTCTGGTAGTGGTAACTGGCTATAAATTTTGGGGGAGTCTTTTAACTAGGTCAGCAACTTGGCTATTTTATTTGCTAGTTTTGAATTTTTGTTCACTGGCCTTGTTGATGGGAATGCAAAAAATTAATTTACAATATGATGACTATGTGCTATAAAATGCATTTATTCAATACATTTTTGATGGTTACTCTGGTATGTGTGTGACTAAAAGTGCAGGTAATAACTTGTCCTACAGAAGTCTTTGGAGATGACACTAAGAGGAGTGGTGTGGTTGACACATGCTGGAGGGAAGGGATGCCATCCAGAGGGATTTGGACAGGCTCAAGAAGTGGCCCTGTGTGAACCTCATGAGGCTCAACAAGGCCAAGTGCAGGGTCCTGCACATGGGTTGGGGCAACTCCCAGTATCAAGACAGGCCTGGGGGATGAAGGGACGGAAAGCAGCCCAGCCAAGAAAGACTTGGGCTAAAAAGCTTGGGAAAAGACTTGGGAAAAAAAAGACTTGGGAAAAGCTGGATATGAGCCAGCAATGCCTGCTCACAGCCCAGAAAGCCAACTGTATCCTGAGCTGCATCCCCAGCAGCGTGGGCATCAGGGCAAGGGGGGGATTCTGCCCCTCTGCTCCGCTCTGGGGAGACCCCCCTGCAGCGCTGCCTCCAGCCCTGGGGCACCAACAGCAGAAGGACACGGAGCTGTTGGAGCGGGGCCAGAGGAGGTCTACAAAGATGATCAGAGGGCTGGAGCCCCTCTGCTGTGAGGACAGGCTGAGAGAGCTGGGGGCGTTCAGCCTGGAGAAGAGAAGGCTCCGGGGAGACCTTCCAGCCCCTTCCAGTCCTTAAAGGGGCTCCAGGAAAGCTGGGGAGGGACTCTGGATCAGGGAGGGGAGAGACAGCACAAGGAGGAGCAGCTTTACACTGAAAGAGGGGAGATTTAGATGAGATGTGAGGCAGAAGTTCTTTGGTGTGAGGGGGGTGAGCCCCTGGCCCAGGTTGCCCAGAGAAGCTGTGGCTGCCCCATCCCTGGAGGGGTTCAAGGCCAGGTTGGATGGGGCTTGGAGCAACCTGGGCTGGTGGGAGGTGTCCCTGCCCAGGGCAGGGGGTGGCACTGGGTGGTCTTTAAGGTCCCTTCCAACCCAAACCAGTCTGTGATTCTATTATTTGTGAGCAGTGTTTAAGAAAATGGTGTATTTGGAATTGCATCCTCGCTTTCTCAAGCTTTCATCCTAGGAACATGGTCCTACAGCTTACTAGTATGCCTGTTTAAAACTCCTTTAATAGTTCAGATCATAAGGGAAACCCTTACAAGCCGTTCCTTACAGATATATTTATCAGAGATTTCTTTCATAATCTCTGAGATTGTACAGATTTTGCATGTTGGCAGGAGATGGTGAGGAGATGTGCTTGTACGTTTCTTGAAAAAGCTGTTTTCCAGTAGAAGTAAATTAATTGTTTTGGAAAATGTAAATCTATCAATAACTATTAGAAGTAAATTTAGTAGAAAACTGTATAGAGTATACACTTGTCGGTTTTAAATAAACCATTCTGTGTTAATTATGTGTGCTAAGAATATGTACTAGTATTCTTCTAAACAAACTCCAGGGAGACTGTGTATTTTATTAATTCTCAAACACAAATTTCTAGAATATTTAAAAAATAAAACACTTCCATATAATTATCTACATGAAAGTGTGTGGTTATAAGTGGAAAATAAATAGCAAAGGATATTTTTCTTTCTAATGTAAACATCTGGCAGTAATCCTTGCTTACACAATTAATGGGCATTTAATTGGCAATGATCAGTTTATTGCAGCAATATGAAGTGAATGTTTCCCCAGGAACAAACAGCTGTTGCAAGAATTTCACAGCAATTTAGCAAACACCAGGTGATAGCTGTATCTAGAATGAAGTGTTCTGTCTCCAAGCGAATACAGTAGCAGTGAATCAGACAATGATATAAAAAGCGGACTGCTAGATTTATTTGAATTTTTTTTTTTCACAGCCTCTGTAATATCGTTTCTAAATGAACCTCAGTAAAATAAGTTAATAATTAACTGAAATCCAATGGTATCCTACAGGGGCCTTTAAAGAGGAGACTCCATTTGAACCCAGAAGGCATTCAAAATAAGACTAATTCTGACTTTTTTTAAAAGTTGTATTGTTTCATTAGAAATTCAAGTATTTAAAAAAACCTCTACGCTTAAAATAGCCGTGGCTTGTTATAGAGCACGGTTTGAATCCATTGGGTAGGGGTTGCTCACTGTTAGACCACACAACAGTAACTTTTCCATACTTTTTTTGTTTCCGTGATTTTTATGACAGTTCTAAGACCACAGTTTGATTTGTCTTGAGGAAAAAAAAAAAAAAACCACAAACAAACCCACACACAGAAAAAATTGGCTTCATTCACAAATTACTGACAATTAACTAAAAATATAATTATTTCTACCAGCTGTCTAAAATTAAATGTATTACTTTTTAATTTGTGTTGCTTGTGAGCAGCTTTTCCATTATGGCTTAAATAAAGTTTTTCATCTTTCATTATGTTCTCTCATTACTAATTTAATATAATGATAATAGCTATGCGAACTTTGTGTTACTCTGCTTTTGGCATAGATTAAATTGCACATTTTATATGTAGCATGCAGGCCAGTACAATGATTTTTGAAAGCCTGGCTTCGTTGGTGAGGAAAGTAATTTTACTTCAGCAAAATGCCTTATTTACTATGCTATTTTGTATTAGCCTATGCCACAGTCTGCAAACAATACACCAAAATGAGCAAAGAATCAAGGGACAGTTTATAGAACAATGCTTTCATTTTTTTATGCTCGCATTCTGCAATAATTCATCTCCATGACAAAAGCAGACAATCAATCATCTTCTATTGTGCTTTTCTCCACTAAAATTACTATTCTTGATATAACAAAAGGAAGCTGCCTGAGTAACAGGAACATTCCTACATGTTTAAATCAATACATTGATCAGGCTCAACAAACAACTCCTTAAATCATTAATATGACAATGCAGTTTTTGGATTAATTCATCCATATTAATATCAAATTACACCATTGTTGTTTATAATCTTCTAGAAAATACCCAACAATGCATATTAAAGGGATGCTTTACTATATTCCATTAGCAAAACATTGGCATCTGGTTATTTTGCCTTGTCAATAACTTGTAATTTTCAATGTGAAAAGTGAATATTCTCTAAAGTATTAAACCAAATATTGTGATTCTTTATAATTGTCTAAAACTAGATGCCTTAACTGCTGGCCAGGTTTTTGCGCACAAGCAAATCTCCTAGAGGAGTCATTAAGAATGTGCCACACCAGTTTGGTGACAGGTAGAAAGACATTAAACAGCATTAGTTTGATCTCAAGCAACTAAATTCAGATAGCAATAATATATGTCGTATTTTCAGGTGGTTGCTAGAAGTTGTAAATATACCGGTTATAAATCATTAATAATGCTAATGTTTTCATTTTATTTGTGTGAAGATGATAACGACATTGGTTTCAAGAGCCAGTCATGAATTTCTGTTCTTTTGTACAGTGTCTGCCAGGAAATAAAAGGAAAATCCCTACAAGCTTGCAATCCCACTAATGAAAGAAATGATAGAAACTGCCGAGCGTATTAGATGTGAAAGGAAATGGTCTCAGGACACTAGTAACCTGTTAACAGGAGCTTCTTTTTAGACATTACTGCATATGAAAATTTTAAGGAAGGATTTAAGCAAGAAGAGTGAAGTAGATTCACAAGTATAATACATGTATATTGGCTTTATGTAGCAATTAATTATCTGTGACATAAGTTATTGCTTTGCTTCTTCTGTCTTCCTTGGCTAGGGAGAAAGGTTGTTGTTTTGTCTACTGACTTCATCTCATAAAAGAGAAGATATGATGGACATTTAGAGAAAATATTAACGTAGAATTGTTTTGAAGTTAGTCTCAGTGACTGCATCGATGCGACCAGAAGATGCTGTTAATTTTTTCATGATGTAGCCATCAAAACAAGAATGTCCTTCTGACTCTACATCTGAATTTCTCACTGTGAAATTACAGTAAAACACTTGGATTAAAATGTGAATAGTTTATGTATAACACAGTAAAGTAACAGGATTAAGTTAAGCTAATAATACCGCATGTCATTAACTAGCACAAAATTCAGATGACTTTAGAACCCCTGAAGATTTCTTTAATTGTATTTTCTTTTTCCTGAATTAATGAGGCCAGGCCATAACATGTTTCAAGAAAATGAAGTCTTTTGTTACAGGAATGCAAATGCAGTGGCACAGCATCTAAGATACTAGACAATATGGATGGTTGTAAGAATATTTTCATCACATTATAAATGAACGCCACAATAAGTTAGGCAACCATTATCTAATTAAATTTTCTTAATATGTTCTTCCTGTTAAACACTTCCTAGACATTAATTGATTGTGAAGATTCAATATCTATTTTCATTCATAATCCACAATGTCAATATAAAGTGGTTTTGAATATAGGCAAATATAGGCAAATATAGTTCCATTAAAAAAGAATATTCCTTTCTTTCCTTAACTGTTGTCTAGTAACATTGTGTAAGCAAATTAGTTGGTTATATACAATAACAAACCAAAAATTGTACGTTACTTGTGATCTGGAAAGTTTTCCGTGTATAAGAAACTTTACATTCAGTTTTTAGGGATTCTCTGCCCCAGCCCATGGTCCTTGCAACAATAACTTGCGTCTGCTCTTCTTCGTATCTACTCAGTTCCCTTCACATGGTCTTTCAGGAAGCCTCTTTCCTTAGAAGAGATGTCAGAGGCATTTATAATATTAAAAAAAAAAAAAACAAACCAAACCCTAAATTAATGGATTAAACTGTGATTACAAGAATTGAAACCAAAGACTATAATTCTGGAGTATCCACTGAGTCACTCTGAATGCTGAAGATTATGCACATTTGTGAATTGCTTGTGAGTCATATCACATATCCAGTAATAAGGGAATCTCATATTTTATGGCAGTGAATTCCAAGATGTCCAATAACTTTTTTATAAACCACAAGGAAAAGTGTAAGTAACCTCTATGGCATTTTGATTGGTATAATTATATTGGAAGAACTGTGAGAATAAACCAGTGAATCGTGGATTGCTTGACCAAAGCTATTTGGAGTCTAGTCACAAGTGTTTCGCAGCTAACGAAAGACAGGCAAAGCTCTGCTGCTAGATTTTTGATTCAGCATCGACCAACTAACCATCCCATACATGCTCAGCTCCAAACCGGTTTGGAAAGGGTGCCCTACAGGACGGATAAATGGTGAAGGATTAATACGGAGAAAGAAACCAATAGGAAACCAGAGCTTCATTTGTGAAAATTCTGTATAGTACTTAAAAATCCTTCTGTTACTCTTGCAAAATGTGTTCAGTATCTGATTAGGGTCAAAACGTGCTTGGTTGTTTTTGTTTCTTTTTTTTATTATAGGCCCGTTAATGCTAAATGTTCCAGAATTGTTGCCACCTATGAAGAGAGTTTGAACTATTTTTAGTATTTCCTGCTTTCCATTGGAAAAAAAAAGAAAAAGTGGTTTCTATTTAACTGGCTGAACTGATGTCTTAAAGTCAGAAGAATAGCTATTTTTCAAAATTATTTTAAATTTTGTAAGTGGACCCAGTTTCTCCTTGACACATCACTCTAGTAGTAATACTTATGTTGTCTACAAGTTTGTTCTCTCTCACAATCTTAGAGACAGAATTTGCAGATTGGAGTTGTCTCAAATTAAAAAGAAAATTGAAATTTAAAGGTAATATACTGAAAAGCCTATTACCAGCTTTCTTTTAGCTTTCTTGTGAAGCTGTTACCTGAAGGGCACTTCAGCCGACTATTTAGTTTCATACTAGCATCTGCTATTTGGGATCATACAGGGAGTGGATAATTCACAGATAGCAGGGATTCAAGTCATGACTTGCACTTGAGAATTAGCCCCCAGGTCTGGAGAATAGCCTGTAGATTTAATTAGCTTTATAATTTCTACCATTCCTGAGGATTGTTTAGTTTGTGTAGAGTAAATCAGCTGCTTCATGGCAAAGTGGCAGTTCAAACTTGCAAGAACTGCATCTGAAATGCATTGTTCGACAAAAAAAAGACAAGTATATTCCTTCACTCCTTGCTCTTAATCGTTGGTATCAAGAATCATTTGAGAGAATTCAAAGATTCCTGGTCTAAATTTTTCATAGCTGGCAAGCAAATCTGCAAGATGAAGGAGAAAAAGCTTTCCGTCTTTTCTATTGCAGTTGACATCTTAACTCTGGCTGTTAGCTGCAGTTCATTAATACTGTACTATGTTAGTTATGGAGTGCCATTTAGTGATCAACACTGATAAGGTTATTTTTTTAAGGAAAGTAACATTGTTTTGTGTATTCTTACTAGTCACCTGAGCTATCAAAATTTAGTTTCCTTTACCAATTAAGATAAAAAGGAATTCTTATGAAGCTGTATCAATAAAATTTTTTAATCCATTTCAGGTGTCTTGAACAGTTGTATGGTCAGTTCACCTATTTGGCTTTGTTTTCACTTTTTCCTCCAGCATAAAATAAAAATTGTGTGGCCAAAACTTTTTTTGTGGAATATGAAAAACTGTGGTAGTATTCATGGCATCTATAAAATAAGTTAAAACTGAAAATTTTCTAATTACTTGTTTGCTCACTTTTCGGAGCAGGAAACTTATTTGGAAGCAACTGTAATCACTGCAAAAGAATTAGTTTATTTCCATATTTTCCTCTTAATGTATAAAAACTATAGTTCATCCCTGTAGGTAGTACTCTCTTACAAATACAATTGCAGTGCTTGAATCTTGCAACTGTAAAAATTCAGCTTTATAATGGTTTATAACCTACAGAAGAATTCAGTCAAAGGTTTCCTTTGTAATGTTTCTAATATTGGCCATTATACTCTGGTTCTTACTTTAAGCAGGTGATACAGTGTCTAATGCAATCAAAATTCCATTTGCAAAATCAATATCCATGACCATAACCCAATAATTATGTAATAAACTAACTAAGGTCATTGCAGAATAAGAAAACGAGTTCAACACTTAAAGGACTTTTTAAAATCTATATATTGGCATATTTAAGCCCTCTAACTGCTAGACGTTTGAAGTACAGTCAGGTCATTTGCTGATATTAGTACATTTACTGTTCTTGATTAAGGAACTCTCGACTGCACGGACACATCAGCTGTCTTTTTTCTTAATAAAAGAGTGAAATGGTTTTGATCTCTGATAAGATCACAACCACCTTACCTGGAATGCTTTCCTTTGCGTCAGAGGAGTGGGAAAAAATTGCTACTCCCAGCTCTTTCCTGAATGCTCCAACCATCCCCCCACTTTCTAAACAGCACAGGATCCTTTCTACTTCCAAAATAAAGAAAGAAGCATCACATTCTTTTCTGTGATGTGTGTGACTAACTTCATACATACTATGCAAGGAGTTATTTTTACTCTCACGAAGTTCTGGGCTTGAAAAAACACAAGGTTTCCTACTGACTCTAGTGTTTTCTGCTTCCACTATTAGACTCTACTTAAAACAAGTAAATTCTTTCAACCTTAGAAATTAATTTTACAGAATTCTTAGTGATACTGTCTTTTACGAATGATCAGTAGGGAAAACAAGGGGTGCTATCTTCACCTTGTTATGTAGGTGGGTCATGACCATGACTTGTTCATGGTTATCCAAGGCAGCTGATAGATCTGACATATTTGATGTTCAGTTGCTGCATACCACACTACCTCATCCAGGAGTCTGGCAGGAAATGTGCTACAGAAGCATTTAAGAGCAGTTAACACTCCAATGTGGCACTGTTGCCCGTGTGAAGAAAATGTTAAATTTAGCTTTTTTATTTTAAAAAGCTGCTTATGTTGCTCTGCAGATATACAAAGATGTGAAGAAAGTAGAAATAGTTCTCAGAAAGTAACATCTGTTTCGGAAGCCTCCTTCAACAACAGAGTACTATGCTGGTTAGTAGTGGACACAGAAAGCAAGATTTCAAGTGGAAAATTTCAGGAAATTGCTTGAAAATTCCCTTGTTTCTCAAGGTCTATCTGGTCTTCATATAAAGTTCTGTCTTTGGGCTTTCCCTTTCTCTTTTTCTTCAAGTGCACAGACAAAGTAACTGAGACCTAAGTATATATTGTTTGAAGCACAGGGAGTTTTATTATTAAAAAAAAATAAAAAACAAACCACCTTTGTAGGACATAAAGAAAAATTGTCATGTAAAATTTCAGGAGGAATGGGTAAAGCCAGCCGTAATCGGATTTGGAAATTTAGCTCAGGACTAGGGTTAAAGCTAAAGAACCCAATATGTCAACTTCACATCTTACCTCAAACCCAGCATTTCAGCAGGCTATTAAGCATGATGGCAAAGCATCTGTTCCTGCAGCACTGCAGAGGGAAGCCTGCCACCTCATGAATTACCAGAATAACTCCGGAATTCAAAGTCTTAGTTAAGAACAGACTTACCTCAGCCTGGCTGTTTCAGTTCACCGGGTCCTTGGCTAAGTGGGACTTGAGACACCATGACTGAAGATGCGTTCCATGTACTGAGAATTATGCATTCCAGATGCTGTACTACTTGCCGTAATACATTTCAAATTAAATACATCTGCAAAGTTGTATAAAAAAAAATAAATGCATATTTCATAGTGTTTAAAAAAACAACATTGCTTAGTCATAGGAATACACCTGGACTCCTACAAGCTTTACGGATTTCCAGAGCCAATAGCATAAGCTAGGAGTGGCATGTTGCTATTATACTTTCAGTGGGAAAGTTACAAATTGATTAAACATTTGCCACAGAACCGTGCTGGTTCTCAAAATTACCATTATTTGCCTTCATCCTGAAACACTGTCCACGCCAGTACCTCTCCTAAGTTTCTGTGCTTTTCTGATCAATACTGTCTGTGTTCTGCAAACGTATAGCATTTTCGTCGTTCACAAAATCAGTGCCCTACGCACGCAGGAAATAGTGGGAATGGCCAGAGTTCAAAGTGAAAGGAAAAACATGGGGTACGTGACCGCACAGCAGGAGAGGCTTCTACCTCTTCCCTTACACAGCGCTTACATCCACTCACCTTGCATTAGTTAACTTTACAGACTGCTTTGCAGCTTGAGCGACAACTCCTCCAGTTCAATCAGCGCATCCAATATAATGCCGTCTTGGTGCCAAACAACGTGTTAGAGAGTGTCATACCTTGCGCTTTCTTCGGATCCGTCGCTGCTGCTCTGAAGCATTTCGGCGAAGTGGAGTAGCTGTTTCGGAGGGTGTGATTTGACAATACACTTGATGCGGGATGTAAGTGCTCAAGATGTGGCTGACGCAGGTCAAGGGGGCACTCAACACTGCATCACATTTTTATAGTTCGTGGAGGATTTAAGGGGAAATACAAACTGTTTCACACCATGTTTTCCAGCGCGGGCTCTAACCCATGATCAGTGTAACACCACGTAATCAGCTGAGCCTGTTTTTCCAGGCATTATGTTGCAATCCCAGTTTCCTCTCCCGGTAACTTGGAAGTTGTTGCCAGCGCAGTCACAGTGTCTTACAGTGACTAAAAAGGTGCTTAAATGTTCACAGCAGCGGTATTAGGTGTTTTGACTGACTGAAGATGTCAACGTGTAGAATCCCTAGGGTCTAATGAAATTGCTCTTTTTTGCTTGCAGCAGTCTATTCCTTGGCCACATTACTATCCAAAGACTAATTTCGGTAATAGCTTTATTAATTTTTCTTGTATTAGAGATGCGGTCATGGAATTTTTTTCCTTGAGAACGGCTAGACAGTAAGGTGTGCTGCCTTTAGTTGCCAAGAGAATCTTTACAGGTCACTGAATGATCATCCACATTCTTGTCATCTATAAAATGTTTTTGAATTTATATATATTTTTTTTCTATTACATTGCTGGAAATTTTTTTTTGTTGTCTGACTGATGCGGTTTTTTAGCTGCTTTGCATACATGCCTTGCTCGTAAACAATGTTTTCATAGTGACAGTTGCTGATTAGCTCTTGAGACCCTGAAAATTCCTGTTGCCATTTGCAAAATAAACCAGCAACTTGCTTAAGCATACTGTAGGAAAGCTTTGACGAAAAAACCACAGCAGCCCAATGTATCATTTATCACCATTTCAACTGTATTTGCATAGATTTTTGTTGCATTACTGAGGGGTCAAGCAAGGTTTGCCAGTTTTCTCATCTGTAGCGCTGAGACGCTCATACTCATTGGCTTGCAATTTAAATCTGAGCTTGAATTTCCTGTTAATCTCGTGATCCTGATCACACACAGCTCTGTCAGCTGTAGTTGATGATGAAAACGTTAACTAGGCTCCAATTGGTTTGTTTAACTCTTTATAAACCATATATACAAATTCGACAGAATTAACAGGGTTGATTAGATGTTGATGGTATTTTTAGAATGGTAGCTCTTGTACATTCCCCAAAAGGGAAAAAAGGGTCAGGAAATGAGCTTAATGGTGGAGCACACTTGGCAACAGGGAACAGTTGAAGTAACTGCTAGCTGGTTGCTATACCTGGCCTCAGACAACTTAATCTACTGTGGTTTTCCTGAGTTTCCCATGGGACGGGGAGTCCTGTGTGGGTGTGCCGTAGCTGAGGGTTCTTCATGTTCTGATGCCCCCAAAAGCACGTGCAAACTGAGCTTATGCGTCTCGGCCGATACCGAATCAAACCCCCGCTGGACAGCTGGCTGTTGGTATCTGGACGCAAAAAGCAGAACTTGGGAGTCAGTCTGTGGCTTAACATTCCGCCCCCGACCCTGAACTCGCTGGGAATGGTGCTGCTTGCCCTCAAAGTTTTACCCTTGAAAGAAGAACAGAATGTGTGAACAACCTGATCTCTCTTTCCCTTTCCGCACATAAAGCTTGGATTGGATTGTTGGACCCCCTCCATCATCCCCACCTCCCCAAGGTTTCCGAGAAGAAAGCTAAAGGCCTTTGAGGCCAGAATGAGTTCCTTACCAACATGGGCATTGGCAAAGAGAGACCTTTAGCTACTGAATAGGAAATATGGAATGCTGGGATATGCTTCAAATCCAGTAGTCTTTCTTGACATCCCTATCATCTTCAGATCAACAGCCTGAAATCCGTCCTTGAAAATAGGAATTTTCCAGATTTTGTTTCAGGACTGAGCAAAAATCTTTAATAAAAGACAGTCATAAAATGACGCTTTAAATCTATTTTCTGTTTCCGGTGCTTCCACTTGGACCAGCTGTATACTGTTTTGGAGGGATGTGCATGATTCTCCTCTCATGCTATGATGCAGAGGAAATCTTTGCTACAAGTAGACCAGAAAAAGGAAACATTAAGGGTGGGGGGTTTTATTGTTTGTTGTTGTTGTTGTTGTTGTTTGTTTTTTTTTGTTTTGTTTTGTTTTGTTTCGCAGCCTAGAGATTAGACTATGAAAAGTTTTATGCTCTTTATGGGTCTAAACTAAAGTTTCCATAAACATGTTGTGACTTAGGGGATTTTCAGTGTTGAAATAGTAAATTCCAGTTTCTAAAATATAACTAAGTGCTGATCTGTCTCACTGTTTTTGTTCATATTTGACTAGGGTTGGTCCCACATCTTTATAGACCCTGTTTTATGCCCCAATCAAGCATTTAAATTAAATTTCTTTGAAGTAATAGATGTAGAAAACCCATCCGATCCCTATTGTTATATTGCTAGGGCTATGTCCTGCTGTTTCCGGACTAGGAGACTTTACCTCTCATTAGGGTCGCACTGTAACAGACATTACACTGCCTAGGCTAGATTTGCATTTGCCAATCCCACAGCAGGGGCCGATATCATTGTGATAATAATCCTGGAATCACTACCTTCAGCAGAAAATCACTTTCATGACCAGTGGTTTAAAATTCGGCTGCTGCTATCTGTCCTTTCCTCTTCAAAATGGACACTGGGGAGTCGTGGAGTGCCCGGTGCATGTTGGTGTAACTGGCCAGAGGTCAGCAGAAGGGTGCAGAAAGGATGCGTGTGGATCTGGGCAAATTCAGTAAAAACAGCAATGGCCGTTCTTTAATATTTAAAGCTTTAAGAAATGCCCAAGCAGTAATCAGCTCTGTTTGAGCACTGGTTGCGGCAGAAGTCAAAAGCTATGGTTGAACCTTTCAGCTAACGACCAGCACAGTCAGGTGAAGCTTTGCGCCCTTGTAAGGTGAATTGAGAGAGTCTCCTATTTAAAAGATTTCTGGCATAACTGAAACAATGTCAAAATGCCTCCAGTCAAATCAGTCAATAAGATATAATTAACATTGGAATGCTCCCACTGTCTGACGACCCAATTATTTATTCAGTTTTGCAGCAATAGAGGAAGAGTGTAATACAAAGTTTTTTCAGTAAATTACAGAAATGAGATGGAGTTCTGAAGTTCAAACACCTTTAACTCTTCCAGATTATGGGTATCTCCTCAGGCGCTGCCTGCTCTACGGAATTTTTTTAAGAACCACTTCCAAAACAGCAGCAATAACCACCAGAACGCACTTTACAAAGCTCAAGTATCAGGAACACGACTTTACTTTGTATTTTAAGATACAAATTTTAAGATTGTAAACTGATAATCTCAGATATTGTGAGGGAGATAAAGACTTTCTAATGGCAAATATATGTGTGTGTACATGTACACATATATATATGTGTATATGTACACACACACACACATATATATGTGTATATGTACATGTACACACACATATGTATTTATAAAAAGGAGGAGAATCACACTGCTATGGAGGAATCCAGCTGCATCTGCCCAGTGGAAACAAATGTGATGAAGTTTCTTTCATACATGTCTCTCAACACACTCAAGGACTTGCTTCTTATGGGAACTAAAATTGTTCTTCTACAAATCTCCTCATCCAGAGAGGTCTTTAAGTGCGATAAACACCACTTCTAACTATCCTGAAGTTTTAAAGTTATTGTTTATCTTAGTTTTGGATGTATCTTTACTTCATCCCAATAAAAGAAAGACTAACTCATAGAAAGTGGCTGTGAGGGCTTTTGTCATTTTCAGATTATTATTTTTGATTCTGTTGCAAATGGCAGCACTGATTTTAAACATGTTATTTAAAACTTGTGAGCCATATGGTCAACTGTTTCTACTGTAGTAAGCCATCTCTAGCTAAGTATCATAACAGTACCTTCGACAGCGATGGGTTTTTATTTTGAGTTTACTTCTGGTACCAACGACTCTACAACTTCTACTCTGTCCTCATCCCATGAGTTAAAAAATAAATTGAGCTTTTTCTGAAAATTATGTCTTTCTTCATTACTTTGGTTCAGCTGCTGCTTCCACAACCTGGGGTTTTATCTTTACAGGTAAACGCACTTTACTTTTCCAATCTAGCAGTGAGTTTTCTTCTTTGTCTATAAAAACAGGTCTAAGGTTCTGTCAGCAGGCACAGAGTTTAAAAACATTTTATGGACTCACCTTTGAAAACAACAGATAAGGAAAAAAAAAATACTCCAAGAGGCATGCCTTTCTTAGGGGAAGGCGTTTCTGAATGTGCTCGATGGTGCAGTTCAGCAGGTAGGAGCGGGGCAGGAAGGTGCAATTATGTTAGCTGCAACTCGGGCTGGAATTGGGCTCACTTGAGTCAAGAGATGCATATAGATACGCAAAACTTGAAACCAGAAGCAAAAAATTATTAGGGACAAAACAAGGAAGAGAGCCGTCCCAGTTAGGGGATGACTCCTCATATGATATAAATGGCAAGGTTTCTGTTTTGGTCCAGCTAGAAGATTCATCCAGGAAATGGTACAGTCAGAGGTTCTGCAAGAATATATTCCATGGTGAGTTTGGGCTTTTTTTTGTCAGAGGTGAAGGAGAGGAGGGGGAATGACATTGAGCATTACACCTTCTCGTCTGCGCCTTGGCAAAATAACCCCTCTGAATAGAAGACGTCCCTAAGGTGGGTCCATGGAGGAGGATTCCTTTCCCTTCACCTGAAGTACGTGGTCGCTCCAGCTGCGGTGCATCTTCACTGGATTTCAGAAGCTGAGTTGGATTTTTTGGCGATCTGCTTCCTGGCAACACAGTTTTGACTCTAACAGAGTGTCAGGCTTTGTTTTTCAAATAACATTGTATACATTCCTTGGGGGTTATTAATATTTAACTTTAGCATGTAGTTTAGTTAGCTAAATTAGCTGACTGATCTCCTAGCGTTAACGGAGAGAGTGGCCCTTAAGGTGATTTTCAAAATATCAGCCTAACTTAGACTCTGGGAATAGCCTCCCGAGGTGTCTTATAGTCTACCCATTGACACAGATTTAACTTGAAATACTGGTACAAATCCCCCCTCATCCTTAATTCCTACAGAGGTGCTTTCAATATTTTCCTAAGAACTAAAGTTTACAACATACCTTCATTTCTATATGCACATATTTAAATGCCTGTGACTGTCAATGGAGCAAATCTCAGCAGTTAGTTCAAACATCTGCTCCACTGTGAGCATGTCCATACTCTTAATAATCTTATATTTGTTGCTTCATGAATACTTTGATGCAATGAAATAGTCAGTAATGAGGCCCAGGCTCATGCTAAGGGTCTGTTTCTAATTTGTATGTCTAAGAAGGACACACCAGCGTGGAAAACTTTGAATTCTGACCCTTGAACAGTCAGCCTAAATATTATATTAGCGTACAATGCACTTTATGCAAATTTATCTTTTTCTAAACTGATCCAATATAAATTTGCCCAAGCCTACTTTCTAATCTTGATGGATATATTCTAATTAGGAAAATTGACTCGTATCCCAAGTGACATAAATTAAAAACTTAAGGATAAATACACACCTAATTGACTGGTGGCATGCTGAGGATATTTGGTTTGCAGATGAGAATGTTCATGGAGATCATTTGGCAGAAAGCTATGTGAAAATGTATTATTGTGATGCGGGTTGTATTTTGCCCTGCAAAGACATAGTTTTTTAATATTAGTGGTAGCTGAGATGATTGAAGCGTTAGTGAGTAGACGATGCTTTCTATATGCTGTTTGTTACGAAACTACCTCTGACATACATCACATAATGTTTCCTGTTGATTGATCTAATTATATACACATAGTTTTATCAGAGCTTTGTGAGCCTGGAGATACCCGTGTTTGCTTAATGTTCGACAAGCACAATTCAAAACCCTCTAGGCTCACCAGGCCTGTTCCCATAATCCTTAATTGGGAAAAGTAAGCCTTGAGAGTTTTGAAATACCATGCTGAAATTGAGCTCAGGGGCTGCTAACACTAACCATCAAAACTCCCTCTGTAAGCCCGCAAACAATAATACATAACCCCATCCATGTGCCACCCCCTCCGGATATTTGGCAGATAGATAGTCTAAAAATATGCAGCTACAGCAGAATTAGACTTCAAAAGTTTATTTTGAATAGTAAAAGTACAAAACTCTGGTTTTATTTTATTTTAGAAAGCGTAAGAATTAAGTGTTAATTATTTATAATGTTTCTGAAGAAAAATATTGTTTTGCTGTTTCTTCTCAAATAATGGTTTATGTTAATTGTTTCTTAACTATCTGAGGGGAACTGCAGTGGAAATCCGCTAGGCTCATTAATATACAAAGGTCCTTGTATTTTATCAGATTACACAGTAGGAATATGGTTATAATCAGTGATTCGTCATTTTCCTCTTCATCCATTTCATCCGACTTTCTGAATTCTGCACATTACTGAAGGGTCATATGGGTGGCTCTAAGTATTACTAATAAGTTGCGCTGTAAGAAACAGATTCCCGTACACCTTCATGCTTTCCTACATGTTTGTCCTTTCCAACTTTTTGGAAGCTCTGACCAGAGCTTTCTACTCATCCTGACGCTAATTTGCGGGACAGATCTCTTAGTATCTAAGAACCAGGTAATAATTTAAAAGATAAAAAGTGGAGACTAGGTTAATGGGAGGCAGGCAGAGCATGAAACTGTTTACACTGGTTTTGCACTATTTTGCACCTTCTGTTGATTGAGATTTATCTCAGAACAGTGACGGCACATGTTGAATAAGTGGGAGAGGAGCTCAGGAACATACATGTTTATTAAAACGTGCTTTCTTCAAGGCATAGGTAATTCAATTTGTTCTGAGGAAGGAAAGAAATATATTGTTTATCTTCTGAACCTCAGCTGGGCAAATACATCCTGAGACTTGTGAGCTAAAACAGTGTAAAAGTAGACAACCGAACAGGGACCTCCAAGCTGGGAAAGCTGCTGGCAAAGTTTAGTTTTGGAGGATTCAAGGTTGCTCTTGGAAACACTCCCCAGGAAATTATTATTTAGTGTGCTACAGTAAATGCTATGTAAAATGAAAAATCTGGTGTCCTAAGCACTGCATGAAACAGAAAGCCAACGTACTACTGTAAGAATTCAAGATGTCCATAAATTTAAATTTAGATTTTGTTAGGATGACAACATTTTAATTGTATTTTGAAAAAAAAAAATTAAAAAAATTTTTGGTCAGTGTCTCTTAAAATTTATTGTAATATTCTGCTTGCCATATATTGATACTCTCATAGTTTCCTTGTGTTTTCACAGGTTGTGAATGCAGCTATGTTAAACTAGTTTTACTGTATTAGCTATAGTGCTATATAATTTTAAAGTGTACTTTG
>NC_086316.1:3057435-3062435 GCF_963924245.1 Chroicocephalus ridibundus | reverse complement strand
AGGCGCAATACGTTCGTAAGAAAAAGATGTTTCACTGAAAACGCTGGAGGAATCCATGGTTTTCAGAAGACTGTTAATTAGGGATTAAATGCTGAAAATCTGTCAGGCCACCACTAATCGGTTAAATCTCACATGCCATCAGCTCACGGGTCAGAACTTTTCATAACTCATGCTGCAGCAAGTCTGTCCATATAGATGAATCTGGTTTCTTCATGCACACATGTCATAAAATGTTGTTATTGCTATTTTTAACTTAGAATAGTAAGCATTTTTACCAAGGTGATTTTTAGCTCTTTTTTTTTTTTTTTTTCCCCCTCATAGTAATGTTAGTGATTTGCCAGCCAGCAATAACTAGAAAACGTGAAATAATTAGTGTGCAGTGATTTTAGGACTTTGGGAGAATTTTATGTGAATAGTCAGTCAAATATTTAAATCACTTCAATGCTTCTCCCACTGTGTTCTTTTTTGTGGCTTAATTTAATAGCGTTTGTTGGTGTGCATGCTTGTACAAACCTGCTTTTGGGGTACGTATATGTGAACATGTATATAAACTGAAATCAGACTTCCACCCATGTTCTATCAGACCTTTGCACATTTGTTGAGTAAAATAAAAAGAGGGCTGTGTAATGTCTGATACCAAACACTGTATTTTTTGAAAGACAAATATGAAAGCTTGCTAGTTACAACAAACTAATATTAAGAGATTATAGCAGTTTTGAGAGATCTAGTCAAGTACCTAAAATGTTCAAATATAGCATAAACTTGTCAGGGCTGTATGCGAACGTAACGGGAGTCAGAATAAGTTGCTTGAAAAAATTACCGGGAACTGTTCTGTTTGTTGAAGTGTGTGTGAGAGCTCATAGGACATTGAAAGGGTTGATGATCACCCCTTTTTTTTAATTTTTAATTTATTTTTTTTTTACTATGGATTTTTACTATGAATAACTTCCTAAACCCCTGCCTGATTCACAATGAAGAGATGAGCCAAGCACTAAATCCTCTTCCTAATGACTGACTTTTTCGTGGACGAAGGAAGGGAGCATCCGACAACCAGAGGTTTTATGATTTCTGGGGTGTTTTTCCACAGGTAAAGGCTGATGGCCACGTAGCCAAGAGGAACCAGCTGAAATGTGGAATTGTCACTTGGCCTCTGTCACTGTCTTTTATTAGGCATTATAGGAAAGCTAGCCTAGATGAATGACTTTTTCCTTTTATGAGAATTAATAAAACTGGGCTGGGCTCAGTGAAATTAATTTTGTAAAGGTCAGATAGATATTCAAAAATATCTATCCTGATTTGTGCAGAAGGTGTTGACCATTTATGTGTAAGAAAACAGTGCAAATACCTGGATGAGGTACTTTAAAAGCATTTAATATCTAATGAATAAACTTCATATTACATATATTAAGAAGAAAATCCTGAAAAGCAACAATAATACCAGCAGCAACATTTCATTAGAATATTGTTTGCGTTTATTACTCTGTACTATTGAGCGTTGTTTTATTTAAAATTTGTGCATTAAATGTGGCAGTGGGAATTACACATTAATAGGTCAGTTTATGAGGGAGGATTCTTAAATTATCCTGTTTCTTCTTTTCAGTGTTTAAAATTTGTCATAGGTTCTTGGTAATTTCTTTTAATTTGAAAATAACACCTTAAAATATAGCTTTTTGTATATATTCATATATATAGAGAGAGAGACACACATATTTGATTTTAAAATCAATGAGTGTCATTGAGTCCACTTTTACTTCAGGACTAATTATATACTGACTGTGTATTTGCAGTTAATAAGCTCAGATACTAAGGGAAAAATCAGTGAAAAAAGATTACACCACAGATAATTAATAAAAATCAATTAGTTTGTTAATGAGTACTCTGCCATTACCCAAGGTGGCAGAAACCAGCTGGGGAAAAAAAGCAGCATCCCTGAATAGGACATTTTAGATGCCTGAGTTCTGCTGAGAATTTCAAAGGAAATAACTGTAAGAGGCAGCACTACTTGGGTTAAAACTGGCTAAATTTCCTCTTGAGATTGCAGCTCCTCTAGCTAATAAATCTAGTAAAAAAGCGATTCACCTTTAGTGTATGCTATAAACCATTTTCTGATGCCTTAAGTACATTGCTCACTGCCCTGTATTAAAAACAAAACCCATAGTTGTAAATGTCAATGACTAGGATTGTTAGAGCTCTTGCATCTCCTCGCTGTAGTGTAAAAGCTGGAAACACCCATTACCTCTTAGATGACTTTAGGATAACATTTTGCATTCAGATATATAAATGGCATAAAGTCAAACATGATCTGACAGAGAAATGCAGAATGCCTTCAAAGAGTCCTTGGACTAAAATGGAAAAGTTCAGTGGCAATGCTTATCCACTTGTAAGTACAATTTTGTAACACAAAACGTACAAGTTTCCATCACTTTTATTTTTTCCATGCACTGATAAGCTGCAATTAATTTAATCAAAGACTATACAGAACTGGGAAAAACATATTATAATCCATAAGCACATTGTCAGCCACATAATTTATTTTTGATACCTTGGCTGAGTATATCTGGAATGAAATAGATATTTCTGTGGGAAGACAGAGGAAGGAGCTTGGATTTGGAATCATTGTATATAATTCAAATTTTATTATTCTTGTCAAGAATCAATGGAAAATAAATATATGTAGAAAGTATTGATGCCACTAAAAGTCATACTCTCTGTGTCAGTCAAGACAGACGTATACCACAACAAGAGAATTCTGGGTTTTTTTAAATACTACAGATGGTTATAAACCATTGCTTCAAAGAATGTTTTCTGTGTGAGAGGAGAACTTCGATTGTTATGTACAGTACAGGCATGAGGTAGATAAATATGGTATTTTTATGTAAATAAAGTATTACAGTAAATATAGTGCTGCTTACTAAAAATACTTCCAAATATGCAGTTGTCATCCTGTTTTGGGAAACTCGCCATGCAGTTCACTGTGAGCAAATTGTGCGTTCCAGTGCATGGCAGGTGATCTGAATTACTTTAAGTCTTAACAAACAACTTGTGGACCTGAATTTGCTTCTATAACCATTGTGATTTTAAAGTTTTTGGAGAGCATAATGGAGAGACAAACATATTTTCCTGCTTTCGAACCATAGAAAAGACATTGAAATGTTTAAAATTATGATTTGGGACTCAAGAATGATTCTGTATACTGATGACTTTCCAGTTTTCATTATTTCTCTGTATGTTGGCTTTCCTTCTATAATATAGGGATTGCAACAGTTTTCTTTGAAAACCTACTTTTAGACAATACGAACTCTTCAATCTAACCAAATTGTATTTCAAAGAATTCTTTATTCTCTGTTCTTTGTCTCGGCGCTGTTACCCCAAACCTGATGAGTTCTTAAACACCATAGGATAGATTCTGTTGTTTTATACGACCATGAATTGTCTGAATGACCTTTTAAGAATTACTATCTATTTAAAAACATAAGCCTACAGACAAAAATACCATGGGCATAGCTTCCTCATTACACTTCTTGCTCACACGTGTTTTCTTATTAAGCTGTGTACCTATGGCAAGTAAAAGCTGTCAGAATGTAATCTTTGTGTCAAGTTAAAGGTTCAGACAAGGTGCATACTTTTTATAAACACTGAGCAGAGAAGTTCCATATTTGCATAATTATCCCCATTTCCATATAAAACGTCTCAATTTTGAAGAACCTGTGACAAGCATACTGCTCTTCTTGGATAACGCATTGTGGAAGCGGCAGAGAGTTGTGAAGGATGGTGATCTTGGAAATACGTCAACATTTTTAGTGGTAGAGTTAAATTTTCCATTTTTAACCTTCAGTAATCTAGCAAGCAATGGACTACTTTAATGTGATTCTTGGCACTCATTAACCCTTGATTACCTTTTCCATCAACCAGCAGGAGCAGGTCCTTGGCATTTATTAGCTATTGATAACTATCTAAGGCCAGCGAGGTACAGCACCTCGTGTTCGTAGATGTTTCCTGTTGAAGCCTCGCGCTGAGGGTGTGCAACAGAATACGTACAGCACAGTTAAGTTCCAAACTGAGACTACGGTTTGCCTAATCCTGCACAGTTTCAGATTTATCCAGACGTCTCAATGGTCTATTTGTGAATGTTTATCATAGTTTTGTAAGATTTGCATGCATCGTATCATGTGCTCCAAACTCATTAAAAATTACAAGGTAATAGTGATGTCAAGCGGAGAATATTATTCTTAATTTCCTATCTACTGCTTGATAGTTCATATCAATATCCTAGTAAACAACTTCACTTGACGGTACAGGTAATTGAAATGAAAGGTATCAAGAAAACAGCCTGTTACCAACACTGATTTTCACATTTTGCCACTCTCGCTATAGAACATAGATTTATGAGATATCTCAATTGCACATTACTTTCCATGTGTGCAAGTAGAATGCACTACAGAACTAGTAAGAAAAACATCCTGGCTTGTGGTTTGTAAATGACGAGAGTTTGACAAAATGAACACTTAAATTTTACCGAAAAAAAATCATAACAATGTTTTTGTAGCTGTGATGGTCCCTGGAGGAAAGGGGGGAAAGTTTTTAGAAAAATCTAATGTCCTTAACTCTCTGTCTTACTTAACCAGCTGATACACCTGGAAAAATTAATAGCTTGGAACGGTTGTTCTCTTTCTCCTCCACACTGCCAATATCATTCTGCCCAACAAAAAGCATTATTCTTCTTACAAACCTTACAATACCGGGGCACTTTGTTCATTGCAAATTATGCCCTCAGTTTGCAACCAATGTTTGAAAAGAGATGACTGCGATTTCTGATGACTCCTTCACTGCTTACATTTAGTATGAACTTTAATTTTTTTAATGGCTTTGTGTTTCTCACTTCACATAAGGAGTTTTTGGACTCAGGTGTTCCCCGGAACTCTGGAAAAGTGCATATCTGACTTTAAAAACATTCTTAAACCTTGCTGAATTGAAGCCTTTTGGCTAGCACTGCTTTTCTC
>NC_086316.1:3022435-3052435 GCF_963924245.1 Chroicocephalus ridibundus | reverse complement strand
GCATGGGATCTCTATAAACTGTGCTATGCGGTTTCCCTGGAAAAACTTTTCCTGGGGGAAAACTGGACAATGAGCAACAGCTGCCAAGGACTGAGGAAGCACCAGCAAACCTTGTGATGTATTGTCACGGTTCCTGGGAGTGTCGGTTGGGACTGCCCTTAATGCCCACCCTCTGGGAAGTCTCACTGTGTTTCTGTGCAATGGCCAAGACAGAGTGAGGAGCAACCAATGGAAAAACACTCTTCCCATCTACTGCCTTTATTCAAAGTCAATAGGATGCAAACAGCCATGAGTTTAAGACTGCTTTCGCATCAATGTTCAAAACATTTTAAAGAGTTAACAGTTTGGAATAGTATAGTGGTCCAAAGTGTAGAGGCTATCATCTTTGAGGAATAATTTGGACAAGAGTACATGTCGAGGGGAAAAGCCTATCTGTGAGTGTCTTTTATCCAGAAAGAGGGGGCAAATATTATGTCTACGTCTGTAGTTTTTAACTGTTGGCTACAAGACTAGCCTGCATTAGGCAAGCTTGTGCAACAGGAGAAAGAACCTTCTATAATGTGACTCAAAATTATTTTGAACACATTCTTTTCCTTGTAAAATAATGGCTAGGTTATTTTCTTATTTGTGGGGGAGCTGAGGGACAACAAAAGATTAAACCATGAACATGATTTATTAAGTCAGCAGTAGTTACCTCTCATAGAAAATGTACACATTGTCTCGAATTATCAGCAAAAATTTAACTTTTGTTTAGTGCCAGAAAAGGCTTAGGTTATTACAAGGTTTGGAGCAAAGATTAGGAGACTACTGCTGTGTGGGACCTTGAGCAAGTTAATTCTTCCATATGCATCTCTTCTGCCACTGAGATATTCTGATTTTCTTCCCTTTTACTTGCAATCAAAGCAAATGAACAAAGTAGAGAAACTCATAAATGCCGCGCAACTCATAAACGCATGTAAAACATTGTTTGGTCAGATTCTGCACCTGTTTAACATCTCCAAAACATCTCAAACATGATCACCTTTCCCCACACTACTCCTGCTTTTACTAATTTAACAATTTATGAGGTCAGCTGAGTCCTTGTATCTAGTGAGCCGTCTATTCTACCCTTCTTCCCTCAATGCAAAAAGAATATGCACTATTTAAATTAGTGTGCTGAATATGCCCTGTTTGCTAACTGTCCAACCATGCAATGTCTTTCATTATTGAATCTGGTTCCTGGAATGAATATGATAAAAGACATGCTGGCTGATGGGCTTAGATTAACAATGAACCTAGTAATTGTCCGGAAATATATATTTAATTCATAAAAAGTCTTAAATCATGACATAATGATGGGGAGGTTTTTAAAAGAAAATGAAATACTAGTAATCACAAAATAATTGAGAATCTTGGAACCATTATTTTTCTTGACAGTATAAAACTTTTTACCATTTCTTTGCCGACATGTATAATTTTCATTATATTCACATATGTAAAATAAATTAAAATTAATTTACATAGCAATTTTTCTAGAAAGCAGCCACAGCTACAGAGGTAGGTCAGAAGAATGAAAATAATGCATTGAGGTCTGTCTTTTTGTAAGAAAATTAAAACTTTTACAGAAGTAATATAGCACATTATGCAATAGCACATAATATAATCGGGCATAATAGGATGAAATTAAGGTTAGTGAGATTAATGCTGACTGTATATTTTAAAAAAAATAATCACTGTCTCAAATTAGGTTCTGGAATGTTCTTTTGATGGGTATTGTTGGAGCCATGGTACTTGTGATATTTCTGGTTGTGCTAAGAAAAATTATATATGCAGCAGAAATTATTTGTTAAACTTTTGCAGGTCCTGCAACTCTTACCTTGTCCATCAATCTTTCATTCTTTCTCTATCCTGCGTTACCTATAAAGTAATCTTTAAACTATTTGGTCTTAACTCTCCTCTTCTCTCAGGACTTTAAATCGGGACCACTGACAGAAAGACATAAATTCACTTCGTTTAGTGGATTTGGATCTATCTTCATTTTCCTCAGACAGAAGCAATTAGGCATTGGTGTTCTGATTATTGAGTTTAAAGGCTTAGGGAATTACGTTTCTCTAAATGTTTTTAGGTTGGTCAAAAGACTACCGCTCACAAATATTTTACAAGTGGGGAGAGAGGCAGAAAATATGAGAGATATTTGCTCCTCTGACAGTAACTCGATTTTACCCTAATTCCTGGGGTAACTTTTAACACAGATCCTTTCCTGAGCTCAGCCTATTTTAGACTATGTTTACAGACCAGGGGTTGCTGCTCCTCTGCCTACTGTTTCCTCTGATTAAGTACAGAGACACTTGCTCTGACATTTGCCAAAGTGCCTATTGTGAGAATAATTTTCAGAAGCAATGTATTGGATTTAATGGTCTTGGGTCACATTTTGTTTCCATGAGCAGTGGAAGTTGTTGAGTCCTGATTTGATGTCCTGACCATGAAGCTTTATCTAAGCCAGGATAATTGCTCTCTCCAATCAACTGTCATCTGCTTATTTCCTCAGGCTGGTTTATAAACTGTTTGATTCTGGGCTGTTCTGGCTGCACTGGGTAACGAGATGTCAACAGAGGAGTGTGGTGTCTCCAGACCCTTTTGCCTTGCTTAGTCTTCTTAATAAGATGAATCACATCTCACTTGTCTGTGAAGACGAAGGACTTATGCTGTTTTATGTTTTGGTTTTCATAATGAAGACCGAGAAACCTTTTGATTTTCCCCCTTCAAATCTACAAACTTTTCCTGGAACAATCATCCTCTTCCGTTGTTGTCAATAATTCCGGCCTTCTCAAACAGCCCAGTGACTTTAAATATTTCCAAGAGCTTTAGGTAAAGAATCTCTCATCAGCGCAGGGGTGTTTGCCCCAGATGTATTGGAGCTATTTCATAAAAGAAAATGGTTAAATATGTGGAATAAGTACCTTCAGTTGTGAACAAACATGAGAATCCTCAGTTCCAATGCTCACTGTGTCTTAAAATAGAGGTTTATCCTGGAGTGCCTTCTGAGTTGTAATTATCATTACAGCAACCTGCTCTTTCCACTATTGTTACTCGAAGTACTCTAAGTACTCTGCCAGAATTAGTCTTCTTTCATCATTTTAGATGTCACACTCATGTTTAAGTTCCATTGTTTGCGACTCCAGGCAACACAAGAGTTGATGTATTTATGATATCTATCAGATTCTTCCAGTCAATGACTATGGTGGGCTTTACAATTCATATAAAAGCAGATTACCCTAAATCTTAAGAACAGATAATTCTGGTTGTAGATTATGAAATAATGTTAAATGACTATTTTTTGTTCTGTGACAGATGCCTGCTGGCATTTGGATGATATGCTTGAACAACTACTTGCAAAAGAAATAATGCAGCGTAAGGACCTCTTTTAACGTACCATGCAGTTATCAAGTTGTTAGAGTGGAGATGGTGTGTAATGACTGCATTGTAGTGCAATGACTACAAAAGTTTAGGGGAGAATATTTCGCTTAACTGGAGGTTGGGATGCAGCATGGCTATGGCTATACCTTGACCCAGATGTTAAATTTTTGTGATACTGCCTACCAAATGGCAGGTAGGCTTTCTCTTGTTTCAAAGATTGGCGAACCCTGCATGGACATGATTGTAGGCATGTTCTTCCAGAGCTGATGCGAAATACAACCTCTGAAGTTTTCTGCACTGACCATTTGTGTCCACAAAAAAGTCTGTGACTATTTCAAAAACCTGATATCCTAATCAATACTAGCCTTAAAAGCTTTGCATTCTTCTGCTGCAAACTGCTATGTGTTCCTTAAATTCCAGGGGTGACCATCTTAAATGATTAAAAACATCATGTCTATATATGGGCTTACATATTCTTTTGGGAAAGAAATGGTGTAGTACTTTCTAGGGAACAGAAATTTGGCTATTTAAAATGTTAAAGAATAAGCTTGTAAGTGCACTTCGACTTCCATTATAATTTTAGGGAACAAAGGATGGAAAGATGAGTTTGTCCATATTGCTAACTTCAGACACCATGAAACTTTGCAGAAAATAAGACTGTGAGAATTAATTGATACACCTAATCTCTTAGAACTGTTAAAATCATACGGACCTCAGATGACTGTGGAAATTAGGTGCCTACTGCACTGTAACCTCTG
The DNA here is from genome assembly GCF_963924245.1 of Chroicocephalus ridibundus. Lineage (NCBI taxonomy): Eukaryota > Metazoa > Chordata > Aves > Charadriiformes > Laridae > Chroicocephalus > Chroicocephalus ridibundus. The sequence continues at coordinate 3,048,281 of NC_086316.1, read as the reverse complement.
CCTGCATTATTAACTAGTGTAAGATTATATTAGAAATAGACTGTGCTCTCTCCAAGAGCTGATATGCATTAATTTATCACAGAAGGACAAAAACCTGAGATTATATTTTGACAAACATTCCGAAGCTTGAATGCAAAATTGAACCTTTTATGCACTTCTTCCTGCAGCTTTGCAGACCCTTTTTTCCTCATCGGGTATGCCTCCCGGCACTTGACTGCTTCACAAGCTGAATTGTCGTCCCACCTGCGTCAGTCACAGGGTGTTGTTGAGGAGTTCAGTCCTTCTCTAACGCTAAAACAAGGAAATCTCTGCCTTACTTCATCAACCATGTATGACACCTGACTGGTGTAAAAAGAGCATAACTGAGAAATTGCCCATTGCTTTAAAAAGGATGGATGTTCTTGGCACCCGACTCTGCAGAGCCATCTCTTCCTCACAGACATACAGCTTAATTTAACACTATAAAGTAGCTTTTTAAAGAGCCATTATTGTGCTGTCAAGCCAAAAAAGAGGTGTTTAACTACACTACAATTTTCAAATTCTCCTATTTCAGACAAACCAAGTCCAACGTTATGTTCTGAAGTTATTTCTGAAGTCTCAGGGAGATTTTTTTTCCCTTGATACATCACTGAGGAATCACTGTTGGTTTTACATCTGATCACACTTGAAGACAAAATAATCACTTTCTGCCTACTATTTTTGAAAGGGAAAAATGAATTCTGACTTCATAGTCTTCAAAAACAAGTACTACTTCTTCTCTTTCAAGTGCAAAAGAAATTTTTTCTCCATCCTACTTTCATTAGAGACTCCTACATAAACTGATAATTTTGTTAATTTTACTTTTTGAAAGATTCAAGGCCATGCAGCACATCATATTTGCCTCTCAAGAGGCACAAATCACCTCAGATTCTAGGTGTGAATTTGTCCCTTTTTCCTGCACAGTTCTCAGCTCTTCATACCTTTATCTCTTCTCATCATACTCATAAAATCTATATCTGTGCTATTAAGTGAAATCCAAGGACTTACTCCGACAGAACAAGAGCAGAGAAGGATATGCAGCCATGTAGGATGCATAAAAAACTTCATTTCTGTTTTATGCAGTTCAGTCTGTTCTCCACTTTCCTTGTGTAATATTTACTACTCTGCCTAAGTGGTAACTGCCCTACAGAGGATAGTATTATCTAAACTAAAAAATTAGAACAAATGAAATTATTGCAATTTGATATAGAAACAACTTCTATAAAAATGCATTTTTTGCTGCTCCTGGAGACAAAATGGAACAATATTCTTCTGATAAAAGGTTGACTTATTTGGAGTAGTGCCTGATTTTTAGTACTCCAGTAATCCTACTTCTTGTCATCATAAAGCCTTGGTCTTCTCTGAATCAATTTCTGCCCAGGAATCAGGTAGAAGTGACTTTTCTGGAAAACCTAAATGGATGCGTATGTCTTAGAGGATCCCTATTCTATACTCTCCACTTATCTTGCAACTTAGGCACCAGAAAGTACATCACTGAGATGTTTTGTTTAGATCATGTGCTGGCACGTCAGGCAAAAATAAGGCTGGTGACTTTGACAAAACATCAAATACCCCAAGCTCAGTTGCTTTTACGAAACAATTGCCACCTCCTTCAAACCTAAGCATCACATTGTCACAGGCCTGGATAGTACACTTCAGCTGTTGGCAGAATTAAGTACCCATATTTCCTTAATGCCGTGAAAACTTCCTCGCTCTATGACACTCTGAGCCATGCCACTTGCCTCTCCCATCCTCTTCATTCCCAGGGATGAAGATCTATATGGTCTTTCAGTTCCCAGCTGCAGGGGAAAGAAAGAAGTTGGAGGTAGATGCACTCCCAACTCTAGGCCAGCAGTAGTTTCACTCCTTAGATGAGGGCTGGGCAGAATTAGACAGCTCATGGCCAACCAGTGAGGTCTTCAAGCCCCAAAGCAGCTACTAGCCCCATGCTAGGAACTTCTATGTTTGTGAAATTAGTTGGTCTAAATACTTGTAAAGGAAGGACTGAGAAGAAAGCTTTTTTTCCCCCCCTTTTCCTTGTTTTTTCCCTTTTCCCTCTTTTCCTTGTCTTCTGGACCTTTCACGGTACAAAAAGTCACCTGTGATATTGGTTCCTCCTGTAATGGGGGTTGCAATGACACTGTCCATCACCAGCTGAGGCTCTGGCCCTTATTGCATTCATGGTGCAGCTTTAGCAGCATGTCTTTTGTATTTGTGAGACGATTCCATTGCCAAGTAACTGATCATTTCTGTGACTTGTAGACTAAACGTAGGTATAACAGGACACTTCTCAACTAGTATGTGTATGTGAAAGAGCTGCCCTCAGTTTCATATGAACTTCAGAATTACTAGAAGTGTGCTCTGAGTGCTTCTGGTAGATCAGCTTTGTCAGCCTGGCAGGGGGAAATTCCCCTTTCATCTGTTTCACTGTGGTCGGGACAGCCAGTGGAGTGCTGGCACCATAGGGACCAACGTGTTCAATCTACCCTGGACCCACATCCTGAAGCTTTCCTTCTGTAGTTTTTGTGGCCAGCTCTCACATAGTGCCTATGGGCTGTTATTGATCACCAGTGAGGGAGAAGAGTGGGATTTTTCTGCCACCATTTTCTGGATGGCCAGGAGGGGGATAAAGAATTCAGGCCTTCAGTGTGCTTGTCCTGTCGTTGAAGGTACTAGAAGCAAAACTAGTAGGTCTACGTGTGCTCTGTAGAGTGCAAGATCTGCAGCTGTTCAGATTTTTCTTAATATGTTATTACTACGTAGAACATTATTATTTGCATTTGATTTTCATAAAGACACTTAGCTTGCCCCTGAATGAAGTAGAAAAGTGGGATCACCTTATGGACAGGAATGTTTCTAGGATGGTTTGTGAGTAAAGAAATAGAAATGGATTAAATGAGGTGGAAGACCAGATATGTTGCACTAATTCCCTGTTTGGGTATGCACATAATGTCCGTAGGTGCAAGGCTGATTATCTCCCTTTGAAAAACCAAAAAAGAAGATTGTCAACTGACAAACTGTTTCATATTTTGTCTCATTATATATATATTTATACACACACATACATAAATACATACCTACATAAATATATGTAAAGAAATCTCTAGTTTGTTGTAATAAGAAACGAAAGCAGGGCTTCTTCAGGTGAAAAAAATCACTTAATATTGTTTTGGGGTTTATAGGATTTGAATGTTTCATCAAAATTATTTGAGAAAATTGAGTTTTGTGTTGTGAAAATTTAATATAAATCTAGCATTACATTATTATTATTTTACTTATTCTAAAAGAGTACACATACATCTAGTGTAGAATGCTTGCAGTATGATTTTTTTTTCTGAATGTGTTGACTTTTGACTCGTTCTGTTATTGTCGGCATTTCAAAGGGAAAAATGAAAAAGCAATGAGAGAAGTCAAAAAAAGTGAAGTGAAATCTGAACCAGATCTTGTAGCTCTAGACATAAATCTTGTAGCTCTAGACATAAATCTCTTCTGGAGATAAACTTTGAATTGAGGACCAAAAAATTATTATGGGATGTGAAAACACAAGACTTCACAGGCCTATACAACTAAAGATCTTTAGAACAGCTTTTGTAGCAACTGGATCAGATTTAAAATGCCAAATTAAAATTTCTAACAATTCTAATGTCATTAAGTCTCATGTGCTAAGGCAAAGATATCTTTTTCTCTTTGTTTTCACATGCTAGACTGTATTGCCTGCTATAAAATCTTCATTTTCATAATGTACGTGAATAACCTGCAAGCTGTGTAAATGTTTTGACACATGCATACTGTTTCTTTTTATGTATATAAAATAATTGCCCTACTATCCATCATATTATAAACTGTGACAAACTGCATATATGTGTTTCCTCTTCACTTGTTTTTAGCTGCGATAATTCAGCTGTTTCTTTTGATTTGGAAATTTTACAGCCTTCAAAAGTCCATGGGTGGGAAAGGGAAGGTTATTTATTCTAACCTCTGTATGTCTTGCCTAAAACATACTAGCAAAAAAGGTCCAAAAATGCATCTATTATAAAATAACTCAAAAAAATCAGCTTTTCAAATATAAAAGTAGTTTGATTTGTCTTTAACTGTGTGGATTTTCATTTTATCCTGAAGGTAACTTTTTAAAACTGATTTAAATTTAACTTCAGTCTAATAGTTTTGCACATTAATATATTTTTTCGGATGACAGTATTTATTAAACAGTTTTAATCAAAATGGTATTGTTTTAGAGAACCTAAGAGTTTGTTTGTTCAAAAAACTGCAGTTATCTAAGTTATCTTTCTGTTACTTTCTTCTAAGAAATATTAAAGAAATACTGCAAACATAGTTACTTAAGAGAAGCTTTTCAGAGTAAATAATGTTAAAATCCATGGAAAATATTTGATACAAATCCCTTCGTCTGGACTATAATCAGGGCATACAGGGAAAAGTGAAGAGAGATGAACACTTGAAGAACCGCAATAACAAGATGGAGGGGATATGAAAGATTAGCACAAGGCAGACGGTGTACGGATGATGTACATCCCATTAAATGTGGGTCTCTGTTCCTGTTTTTCAGCGTTTAACAGAATTATGAATTTTAATTCCGATCTTTTTAACTCAATCTTTTTAAGGTATTTTACAAGTTTTTGTAGAGGTTGGGTCTAGAAGACAGGGAGTGATTGCCTTGTGATGGATGCTTATCTGGAAACAACGGTTTCCACCCTTTATTTGTGTCAGTAAGTTCTGGTGCGTTGCACATGATTTCACTGACATGGTTTGTTTGCATTTGCTAACATATGTCTCAGTGTGGGACCTCTGTGTGTGTTTTAATGGCTGTCTTGTGTTGGCAGGCTGCGTTCGTTGTTCTGGCAAGATTTCTCCTGGAGGATGCTGTTTTGTGTAAACTTCAATGGATTTGGGTTTTTTTTATTTATCATCAAAAGACTAGAAGGAGAAGGAAAAAAAAAAAAAAAAAAGGGAAGTTTCAGGGAAAACAGTTCATTTAAACAGTTCTGAAAAATTAACTTGAAGCCGTTGTTCCAAACTTGTGCTCAGCTTGAGGACTGAGGTTTCTTCATAGGCAAGTTTTACAAAGATGGGACGTTTTGTTATATCAACAGACACTGCTGGACACAAACAGAAAGCTATCTGAAATCTGGAATAGGAACAGAAATGTCCCTTTATGGCGTTTCCTAACTTGAAGGAAACCCCTGGAAAATCACAGAGAAGGAGGCATGGATGGGATCCCCCTGTCAAAATTCACGTCTAATCCCCGAAAAGGTGCTGGACTCTGCAGTAAGCACAAACCAGCACCAGGGCAAACACCGCCCTGCGCAAGTGCAAACAGTATTGAAAGAGTTATTTTGAGGCATTAGGTCTTGAAACTGAATCCCGAGTAAGAAAACTACCCTGAAGGAAGACGTTCACCACTAAAACTGCAAGCCAACACTAAAAGAAACAGGAAGCAAATGAGACGAAAAAAAATGTGTTCCTCACTAAGCGTTTCTGCTCAGTGCAAACTTCCTTCAATACCCTTTAATTTAAAGGATCTCCGCTAACACTAAATTGATGATGAAAACCCTACAGACTTTTTCACTAGCAATGGGAAATGTTTTAAGTATTTTCCAGCCTACTTCTAACTTCTGGTCCGCGGGTATGAGCCATGGAAATTTTGTTCAAATTTCTTTCCTACGGCACAACCTCGGCAAGTTTGCAATTTTTAATTCTTTTTTTAAATAGGGGCTGTTGGTAGAATTATAAGTGGTGTAGCACCAAAACCAATCACAAAACAGTTTCAAGAGGCAAGGCACTTTATTGCTCTTATTTCCCCTACTTTCTGGTTTGATTCTAGTTGTGATGCCACACCTCAGCAAATTATATTTGTTTTTTTCCAACATACAATTATGCTGGTTTATCTTAGCAATAGAAGGCTTTGAATTCAAACAGTGAATGCGTTAATGCCTTGAATCACTAAGAAAGAACAAGCAATTTTCGCGATAAAACCAATCCTCTCCTCTTCCCTGAATGTTAAATAGTCTGAACTCAGCACCTCTTTCTTAAGGCCTTATTTTCTACCTTTTCTAGAAGATCTACACCCATATTCTATACGAATAAGCAATTAAGGTAGTAAACAATCTCCCCTTTCTCTCCAGTTCCTTTAGATTCCCTATATTACCCTTTTTATCTTTTCAGCAATTTTTATGTGAGACCACTTCCCACCTCATTGTTTTCTTCCTGTTTTCGGAGACTGCCAGCCTGCTAATTGCCCTCCTATAGGAGAAGTCCCTCTGCGCTTCTCCTGGTTATTCAGGAGGAGGTCCTTTATCTTGCTTATTTCTCACCTCCACAGGTTAACACGGGGATCGTGCCTATTTATGAAAACACAGTTGCTTGTGTGGCTTTTTGTAGTGTCTGCGTTGCCAGGTTAAGGAGCACTGATAAGGACCCCATTTGGGCAAATCCCCAACCAATCATCTAAATAACACCCAAACACCTTTTGGGCATTAATCAATAAATTGTTGCAGAGTTTTAATTCCAGCCATTTTGGTCTTTCACTGTCGCCTCTGAACATGAGGTTTGGTGGTCTGTAGCGTTTTCACTTAATTCAACTCTCCAGTTGTGATTTTTTTTTATTTTTTTTTTTCGCCTCCAAACCTCCAAATTCATATCAGGACGTTTGTCATTTCTGTACAAGCATGTGTACTCTACATATCTTTTAATATAAAGTAAACCAGTAGCCTAAGCATACCCTTCTCTTCCCTTGAACCCCAGAAAATGTAAGACTATACTTGTTTAAATCAATAAGTGCAGGTGAAAACGTAGATCTGCCTTTGATGCGAGTAAGATATATGTTTCTAAATCTATGCGGGAAGACAAATCATAAGCTTTTGGTTAGAAGGGGCCTCTACACTAGCATTAAAGGTTGATTTGTTTTAGCCTGCCTCATATAGCCACTTGTTTGTTTGCAGTCGGTCCAGGTGCAAGTTGAAACTGATAAGAGCTGGCAGTGTTTGTTTTATTGTGAACCTTATTCAGCCTGATATTTAATTATGTTTCCATGTGGATTTGTAATGTGGATTAATAGTTTTATTTTACTCCTGTGATTAGTTTCTGCTTGTTCTAATTTCTTTTTGGCTCTTTCTTGACCTTGAGGTGAAAAAACACAGAAGATGTATTCCCTCAATTTAATGCCAGTCTGAGGTGTTTCTCCTGCATCATCAGATCAATGAAAAGTAAATAGCCTACACTTCTTGTTTCACAGTGCAGTATTGATCTTTCTTCAGCTTTTGCTTCCCTTTTTCCCTGCGTCTTGTGTCTTTCAACCCCTGGGACCGAAGTGATTGCCATAGATTGGACAAGCTAACAAGCGCATGATAAGGAACTCGTGTTTTGTGGTATACTCACATTCACATGCCTGGTATATAAAGCCTGGACCTCTCCGCATTGAAAGAGAGGTGCCATTTTGTGTATGGCACAAGTCACTATGAAAAAGAGCCACAGGGAAGGCACCAGAGCAGCAGAGGATTTTATTCTCCACACCGATCTTTTATTCCTACAGCTGGTGCCAAGCTGGGTGAGGACATCACTCCTCTGAAAAGTAAGACAAGTAGCCTGCGGGGAATGCCACAAGCTGCTTTTTGCTATGGCGATGTATGGGATGGTGGCAGCCCGTGGGTAAGTCTGAACTCGATCTTATAATGACCGTGATATGTGTGTCAAGTCCTATTTAAATTTGGAGCAGCAGAGACCTGTGCAGAAAGTTTGAGAGATGCAATGGAAATATACAAATTCTGGTTGGAAATGGGACAGTCGGCATCGTGTAGTGAGTATATTTTGTACTTCAGCATCGAACTGAGAAAAGCTGAAGTCAGTATTTTATTTAGTAAATGAACTGAATTCATGTAATAACTTGGGGGGGTCGGGGGTTTTTATGCTTCTTTTTTTTTTTTTTAATATTGTGGGAAGTGTTTCCCTTTTAAATTTTGATTCAGTGGCAAAACCTTAGTTTATAATGCTTAGAAATACTGCCTGTAGTGTCTACCTGTCCTCAAGTGTTACCCAGATTAAGAAATCAAATCCCTTTCAATTTTATCTCTGGGCCCTTAACTGTCCAAAGTGTTCCCTGGTACTGAAAAATGGTTAAATTAATAATTGATACTCTATTACATGCTATGCAGTCTATTGTTTCTTTCCGGGAGATAGGTATTTGTGCTGTGCAGTGCAGAAGTTTTCTGGCGTTGCTTAAGGTTTGTGAGAATGCTTTTTTTGTCTCCAGGTGCTTATTAGTCCCTCATGCTGTTGGGTTGCTACCATATTAATCTGTTGTAAATTAGTCTCATATCATCTTTCACGCACTTAAGTTGGTTACGGGGTATATATACACTCGATTTAACATGTTCCAAAGTAGTTATCATAGATGACCTGATACAAAGCATAAAGGAAATTGCACAGCCTGTAAAGAAAAGTTGTTATTTTATTTGCAATCTGGTAAAGGCTAAGGTACTTATTATTATTACTATTATTTTATGTTTGTTTATAGATATTAATACTTTACATATGCATTTGTGGACATGTTATTTTTATACATTTCACTATAGTGTTACAGTAGCCAACATGAAACCTTCTATACCAGTACAGTAGTAAACTAAATTCTGTATTCTTCTATTATTATTAACAGTACAGTGATATATGAGTTTCATATTTCCCATGGACACCACTGCAATGCGGTTTGTTGGCAGTATTTTCAGTGGTACACTTTTATAATGTGGATCTTTGTTGTTTAACGTGTTTTAAAAAAGTCAGTGTACACTACACAAATTATGCCTAATGTAGGAGCTATTCTATCTCTTTCTAGTTTTATGACATTTTACACTTCTTGGAGCTAGATGATTGTTCTAACCCAAGCTATTATGTAATCCTTAGGGTAACCCTGCTGCTGATTTGAACGCTATTAATTTTCTATTATAGTGTGCTAAAGATGTTCTACAGTGTGAAGCTCACCTGCATTATTGAGTCAATGACCAATTGCAGAGTTACTCTGTGGTGGTTGGAGCTTAACTCAACCCTTTGGGATCTCATTTATTATTTGCAGATATTGATTCTGGAAAAAGAAAAAGCTAAGATGTGTGAATCTAATACTGACTTAGACCTAGCCTACAGCTGTTAACTCCTAATGGTCTGCTTACTATATGTGTGTTAACTGAAGCTTGAATTTCTTTATGTTTTCATGTACAATAAGCTATTTGCTGCTACTTCATAAATATTTAAAAGCTTCTATGCAACCTGCTTAGTCGTATAGCATCATCTCAGATGTTTGCCATATTTAAATTGAGTTTAGTCTTAATTATTTTCCTGATTCTTTATTAATAGAATATGGAGATTAAGAAAATACTTTAGGCAATTAAGTTTAGTGCTGTGTTTTACATAATTTGCACAAGAATCTCCACTAGAAAATTCATATAAAAATGTGCTTTAATTCCCTAGGGACAACAGTGTTTTGTGTTTGTGAATTTGTCTACGAAACAAGGGCTATAGTTGTATAACATAAATTAATCAAGTAAAGATGTAATCTCCCATTTTCTCCTGTCATATTACCAGTATGGTGACTCTCCAGCTCCACTTCTTCCTCTAATGACTTAATACAACCATAGCAAGTATCATAGCAAGTACTTTTTTAATTTTTTTTTTCCTCCAATCTGTTCTCATCTTTTCCGACTAATTTATCTGAAAACAAATAAATAAGACTCTGGAAGGTTTGTGGAGTTGACTCACTGGTGTTCCATAATCACCTAAATGTCTTGATCATGGGCTATAAAACTCAAATAAATCAATCATCATCAATTATTTGTAATAGATGAAGTTTCGTGCAAAACAGAAAAATGTATATTTGAAAGACAGTAAAAGCACAGGAAGGAAATCTAATCTTTATGAGCCTTGACAGCAACACATCACAGCAAGGGGAAGGAGGATTTCGAAAAGCCCGGTAGATAAAACTTGCTCATATTCTTCAGAAATGCGGCCATTAAAACAAATGTATAACACAGAGATAATATTGTCTGGCAGAAAAGCAGAGTGTTTAGGTAATTCATGCCAGTGGCTATTTTCAGCTTATATTGAGACTCTTCCTTCAGTCTTTTTAGTGATTATTCACTATGAGCCTGCTATGGTCCAAAACTGCCTTATGCTGTCTAGTCTTGCTCAAGAGCAAGGAGAGAGCTGTGTACACTGATGTAGTTTATGTACTTACTTATTAATATTTAGATGGAAAACAGGTACAAAGAATAAATGCAGTTAGAACTGGTACTGCCCCAGCAGGTGGTAGGGAACATTTCCACTCCAGTAACTTTAAAATTCTGTTTACGGTTAAGTCAAGTACGAGCATAATTGCTAATAAGAGACCATAAATAGCTCTTTTTCAGCGTAGCTTGAAAATAGCTTTCCTGAAGTTGAATCGTCGTGTTCAAACTGGCCTTCTCATTTAGTTATGCATCATAGGAAATGAGAAGGTATCCGTTATCTGACTCTCGATGCAATGTCAAAGGCCGCATGGAAGAATAAACCTCTGCGTTTCCTCAGACTGGGGAAACTGAGACCTGGGACGGGATTTGGTTTGGGCTGAATCCTAGGATTATATTGTAAGTGTCTTAATGGACACTTAACTAGATGGAGTATAGGAAAAAGGCGTCTCTGAGTTCACATAAATATGGATGTGAATGTGATTTACATTTTATGCCTGTCCTTTTAGATAATAAAACCTAATTACTCTTTTGTAAATATTTTGAATACAGCATACACTCCATTTACAAACTGACAAATACAAAGACATCCCGCTCCTGTGCTGTAGCCAGTAAGTAAGATCCTGGAATACCCAGAAGCCTGGTTTAAGATTCAAAAGTACCCAAGAGGTGAAGGACTTTTCTGAGATAAAGGCGAGCATACGAAGTGGAAATTGGCAATTTTGGCGCTGAGGAGACACCTTTTAGTGGGTAGTGTTAACTGGCGGGGAGCAATAGAGAGAAGCAGAGAGTGCTTAATCTCAGGAATCTCCTCCTGGTTTGCAAAGCCCTTCGAAACGATGCTTCCTGCAAGTCGGGTGGAAGTCAGATGGCTAACGCAGCAACGCGAGAACCCTGAACGGTAACCACTGCAAAGTGAACAAGGCATTAGAACGAATCAGGCAGACAGCTCGGTCTGAGGGACGTCTGTGAGCATTAGCCTGAGTTCTGCTAAACCCTTTCTGGCAAAGGCGAGGGAGCTGTTGTGCCCGCACAGCCCCATCCAGACGTGCCACCCGAAGTCCGGTGAGCAGCCCTGGAGACTGGCACACTCAACCCCGGCTCACAGCCTGCAGGGCGCAGATCCTGGCTGTAACGCCCTCCTTTGGAAGGGGGCTTGTGTGTGATGCCTCTCTCCGCAGCGCAGAGGTGTTCCGAGGCATTTTGAACAGGAATTAACTAGATTTTGGTTGCCCAAGCTGAAAAATTTAATCCAAATTGCAACTCGATGCTGATTAAACTTGTTTCTCTCTTTCGCTAGATTTTTTCTTCCTTTTTTTTTTAAATTCAGCTTTCCTTTTAGAAAAATTATTTCCTCCTTTGGTATATGCCAACATCCCCTCTGGCTGGAGCTGGTGGGTGGATATTTATGCAATAGCGTGCCCAAGAGACAAGGTGCTGCTCTCCCCTTGTGGGTTTTCCAACAAATCTCTGGATCCAGCAAGCATGCATACAGCTAAAGTAGAGACCAACGAAGTTTCTTCACAAAAGGAAGCTATAAATGTTTGCCAGCTCTTTGAAACGATCCAGGGAGCTATCACCCTTTCCATAAAAAATTAGTGATGAGAACGCTTGCCTCCAACACGCTGGTAGGTGTACTCAATCCTCTCCTCACGTAGAAGACGGTGAAACACATGTCTTTCTCTTAATGATTGGAGTACCAAGGCCTGGGTTATCGGGATGAAGTGCTGAAGAGCATTCCATGGTTTATGCAGGTTCCTATATGGTCCAGCAGCGCAGAGACTGGGTGCATCTGCATTTCTGAAAGAGTGGTGAGCGAGGTATGTTGCTGGTGCTACATAGACACAGATGGAACAGTTGTTATTATTATGAGGAGCAAACTTTTTGTTTGTATATGGAAATAGCATCTTGGAATTGATAAATACAAATAGATTTTGAAGAGATTCACCCTCAAAACAATTTACCTCAGCACTGATTTGTACCTAAACGTGAAGCTTTTGTTCCAAAGCAAAGTATCAAGTGCCTTAAAAATAGTCTGAAAACGTCAGCTGTGGCACTGTTAAAACCACCATTTTTTTCCTGGTGACTGAAAGGGGATGAGCTCTACTCCAAGTGCTTTGAAAGGTGTCTTAAAGCAATGAAAACCGGTCAGGATTTCAGCCTGAATATTTTAGGAAAAATAAAATCTTATGAGAAGCTGAAAACAGGTTACTATGAAAGCATTGGGTGACTGAAACAAAAATAACCAATGTTCTACAATTTCTCCACCTGTAGTTATTTCTTTGAACGGAAAAATGCGATACAATATTTTGAGACCCATTTATATTCTAACACACTTCAAATGTATTTCAAATTGTTTCTAAACATATGCTTAGATATTCAGTATAAGATGTGAATGGGTGGTTTAGAAGGCAGTTAATTCTTGGTAAAAGTAACAGTAGGAAAATTATTATATAGAATGCTGATAATTAAATTCCAAATGTGTGGCACAGTCCCCTATTTATTTCTTACTTTGAAATAACTACCTTCACTATAGGCACTAAGAATTCAATGAAAAAAAAAGAAGGAAGGAAATAGCAATACAAAAAACATATGTGAGGATTATTGTTAAGGAAAAGCATTTTTGGTTAATCAATAATGCTCATTAATGGCAGCGCATTAGATTCAGATAATTCTTCATATTGCTGTAACACTTTCAGTTAAACAATATATCTACAGGGTGAAGTTTGCTTCTATCAACTGTCATGATTTGTTAAAATTTTATTTGGAAAAGCTGGTAGTTATAAGCAATACTGAAAATTGTAATATGAGTTTTGTATGTTTTCAGCAGTTAGGACTTAGGATGCATATACTGATTTTTAATTTAAAGAAGAAATATGTTCTGCATAGATATCATCACCATGTTTAAATAATGAATTTACCAGATTTTACATTATTTTAAGCAATAATAACCTACTATACTATACTTCCCCCATTTCTTCTGTTCATGGACATGCACATTCAAACTCTGTGTTAATAGAAATGAATAGCGATCCATGGGAGCGAAGGGCTCTGCTGGGTACGAGGGCAGTGTGTACATTTAGCTTGCTGATTTCTGCTTAAAACTTTTTTGTGCCTATTCTCTTACTTCTTATTTTCAAAGGAAAATAAGAAGAAAATTAAAATCAAACTTGTTCAATAGATTTAAAAGACAGAGGTAGAAAGCCCACAAAGTTTCATATTTCCTCTTTCTGTCTATTCTCAATCTATACATATAATTCCAGCGAACAGTCAAACAACGCAGTAAGAAAGTACTTAGCCATGACTTTGAATCATAGAGTCATAGAATCGTTAGGGTTGGAAGGGACCTTAAAGATCATCTAGTTCCAACCCCCCTGCCCTGGGCAGGGACACCTCCCACTAGATCAGGTTGCGCAGAGCCCTGTCCAGCCTGGCCTTAAAAACTTCCAGGGATGGGGCTTCCACCACCTCTCTGGGCAACCTGTTCCGGTGTCTCACCACCCTCATGGTGAAGAACTTCTTCCTAACGTCCAGTCTGAATCGTCCCATCTCTAGTTTTAATCCATTCCCTCTAGTCCTGCCATTACCCAACATCCTAAAAAGTCCCTCCCCAGCTTTCTTGGAGGCCCCCTCAAGATACTGGTAGGCCACTAGAAGGTCTCCTTGGAGCCTTCTCTTCTCCAGACTGAACAACCCCAGCTCTCTCGGTCTGTCCTCATAGGAGAGGTGCTCCAGCCCTCTGATCATCCTCGTGGCCCTTCTCTGGACACGTTCCAGCACAGCCATATCTCTCCTGTAGTAGGGGCTCCAGAATTGGACGCAGTACTCCAGGTGGGGTCTCATGACTTCTTGGAACATTTTGAGTACTCAGATACAATAAGTGATTAAAAAGCCTAAGAGAAGGACCACTTATTCCTAATTCTGGCTATTTCTTGGTAAAGATGACACTCTGCAATACGGGAGTGGGGAGCACCTTGGGGACTCACTGAGGTCAAACCGGGCAGCGGGGGGAATCTCAGCACTCAACCTTGTGCTGATCCCACAGATAATAACAAGGAATCCTGGCAGAGAAAAAAGCAGAATAAACAACAAGACTATAAAACAAGGCATTGATTACATCCAAGTTTGTCTCATAGGGTTTTTCAGTACTCCTTGACTGAGGTAAGCTACAATTCTTTTCATTACAACATATTCCAAAGATCATCAGAATGTAAGACTAGTAATATAATATTAAGCTGTAATGTATTTAAATTATTACGATGTTGTCTAATTTTTCAGCCTGTAGATCTGGGCTTCAGAGCTTGGGGTGAGAGTTCTAATTCTGATGTTATCTCCAGCACCTATCTGACTACAAATAATACACAATATCAGGAATTTCTTATGACGTTCATTGGAAGTGAACACTGCAGGCAGCTGATCAAGTACTCTCTCCTGTACGCACTCCTTTTCCTGTCTCCTTTTTAGAAAAAAATATTATGTGCTGAATTGCAATGTATTGTGATCTGAGCTACAGCATCTGTTCCAGGTTAGTCAAGGCCCTTGACAAAATTAGATTATATAAGGGTGTAATGAAAAGAGCTGGAGCTGGAGCATTTACAAGAGCCAGGCTGACATATTAGTTGCTTTTATATATCTTGAGGCAATGGAGAGATTCTTACATGATAACGTCCTCTACTCTTGCTTCAGTTTGTAATTACCATCAATTGTAATTTAGAATAATACAGTGATATAAAAGTTGCTTAGACTAAATTTTATTGTAGCTGAAATTTTACATAAATGGTGATAGTATTTATGTAATAAAGGCCAGATTCAGAACTTGTACACGTCAGATCTAACTTGTCTGTTGACTTAACTTGCCATTTAATATATTTTTAATGTTACAGAACATTTTGAAGCATTCCGTAAAGATGGCAAGTAGGAAGACATGCTATGAAATGAGGGGAGGGGAATTCTTCCACATTATGCTAGTTTAAATAGGGTTGGAATCTGACATTAAGATTCATAATGATGAAAAAGAACGATCTGTACTCTGAGCAAAAAGAAAGCATGGATGAGAAGTGTCTTGAGGATGTCCTTTTTCCGTGTTACCTGTGGATGCACAGTTGTTCAGTCTGCCATAAAAAGCACAGATGTGAGCAGTTCTGTGGGCTAATGCCCTGTTGTTTGCTCCCCATTAAAGATCACACGTAGAAGGTGAACGGGTAGGACTTGAGAAAGCCAGAAATATTACCTGCATCCACTGGGAGAAGCCCCAAAGTTCACATCGGTCCTGAAGAGTAGTAGAGTAGTAAAAACACACTATTTGGCATTGAAAACAAACTATAACATTCTTAGGTGGATGGGTGGTCTGGCAAAGTTGCAAGGAGAATTAACGCAGGTTAGTTAATGACCAATCTATCATTAAAATTTTTCCCCTATTGTTTATACTATACTAAGGTGGTAAGAACACCACCTCAGACAACAGTATAGTTTGAATGGACTATACTTTTTTCAGTGAATTCCTGTATAAATAATGTCATCTTCATCATCCTGACTATATATTATCACAACAAAATATTCCTATCTCCCTCCTCATGTAATAGCATGAAATAACCTGAAAGATCAGTTATGCTGTCCACTGCATAGTAATATTTGTGGTTAGCACATGATAGGTGCTTTTGCAAAAGTTTTGAATCAATCCTGTTGTTTGGCTTTTTTTTTTTTTTAGCATGCAACATTAGATTATGCTGTGAAATATTTCTAGTTCTTGGAAACCCTATGGCTTTGAAGACTAAACAGTGAACAGTATCTGTTATTTTTTCTTATATTCACCCATTGAAAAATTAAACAGGGTAACCATGGTATCTAGTTAGTGACACGAACAGTTAGTGACATAAACAGCTAAAATTAATTCCCAAGTGACTTTTTCTCCGTCAGGAACCTACTTCACGGAGTCTTTGATTAGAACCACCTTAAACAACACTTTCTACAAAATTTCCTATGAATTCTAATAGTCAGACTCATTTTGCACGTTCTTGTGTGATGTTTTTTATTGTTGCTTTGGGTGTTTATGTCACCTGAGACTCAGTCCCCCTCTGTTTTTTCTTGCCGGAACAGCCAGTAGCCCACTGGACCCCACTGGGGATGGATAAGGGAGACGGCTCTTTTAGACCAAACAAGTATAAACCATGTGGGTTGACCCAAATCTTCCAGAACTGACAAAGTAACAGAAAAATACTGATTTCTAACCTGTGTTTTACAACAACACAACAAAGTATTTCCTGGTGCACTGTAGTTTAGGGATGTTTGGATAACTTTCTTCAGAAAACAGCAGCATTTTATGACCTCCCACAGATCTGCTCCTTTAGAGGAGAATATCTTGATCGTGCCTGGAGAGAGATATCAGTGAAGATCTGGAAAATGGAGAGCAGAGTTTGGACCTCTGTTTTGTTAGAACAGTTGTGCTGTGGAAAAAAGGAATAATTCTATCTCATGTTATTTACCAAAAGGTTTATGTGTGTCTATGTTAAGGGGCGAGCGCTGTGTTTCTGTGTTTATCTTGCAGCCCATAGTTTTGCAGGGATCTCAGTGCACTCGGTCATCTTGAGATGAGCAAGGACTTCGACTAGACTAAGGCTACTGCTTTAACCACGTCAAGTTTTTTTTGAGTGAGGACAAGTATGTATTTATCTATGTAGGCGGACAATGTGCAATGTGTGTGTGCCCATTTGAGGTACATTTCAAACCGCTTTGCACGTGCAGAATCTGTGAGCCAATCTTCTGCAGAGTTGGTTCCTTCAGAAACTGAACATAGACAAGAAAACCCTCCGCCTCCAAATTAAATTGATTTTGGAGTCAATTTGCAAGAGAATACTTGCACAGGTTTTCCTTCACAGTCCTAGGGAGAACCTGAATTTTCTCAACCATATACATTAAAAACTACATTTGTTCTGAGCTATTAAGAGTCTTGTAAGTGTACTATGTAGGAATGAGCAAGCTTTGGGCCTGAATCAGGACTGGGCTGTAATCATGTCTCCCTATAACTTATTCATTCACTCTCACATTTATTCTTGAAAACCTATAATTTATTCATCCCGAAAAGCATTAGAGTATGAACAGGGGCTCGAGCAGGAGGCTCCTGAAATCTAATCCTGATTATGATACATACTCATACCCTACCCTTGGGTGAGTCCCTTAAGTTCCACAGGTCAATTTACACATCTGTACAGTATCATAAGTGACTTCAATGAGGTATTGGGGAGATTAGTTATGTTTGTAATACACTTCGAAGATTAATAAATAAGCTAAAGTGAAGAAAACTTTTTTCTTGGGTCTTACACACTGGTGAATGCTTCTTCTCGCTCTGAGAAAGGAGGAATGGCACCTCCTCTGGATAGTCCCTCAGAAGGGCAGTAGTCCATCACATGTAGTTGTGGTATATCTACTATTAATGTTGCTATAAGTTTAAACTCATATTGACCTGCCTGTGTATGCCTGGGGAAGAATACAACTGAAATGGCAGATGGCGAAAGCAGTGTAAAGAACCTCAGAAACTGAGAGTGTCTTAGTTTGCTCTGGGGCTCTTACTATTTTTGGTTAAGTAGAAGCTACAAACAAACAGCGCAAATTTTTATTCTCAGAAATACGAGAACGGTTTCACACAGGGCTTTGAAACGGGATAGTTGGAGTGGGTCAATCAAGAGGAACCCATTGACCTGCATCTTTATTTTCTATCCCCAGTTCTCCTCTTTTTCCACATATACTTTTTTCTCCAATCCTGTTTACCACCTGACAATAATTGAAGAACTTATTTATGTTGCACAGGGAGGACAAACTAGCTCCTGAATACGAGTCATGCAGCAGAGAGTGCTGTGAAATTGTACCAGGCTGAGACTTAAAAGCATGCAGATGATACCTTCAGATGCAATTTCAGCAAGACTGATCCAGTTCTTGGGTTTCAGAACTGCTTTAATTATTGCATGATTTTGGCACTGTTTTACGCTGCCCCATATAATTAAAACTAAAAACATTAGAGTTGCCTTCAAAGTCGAATTATAAATTTAATTTTCACTGTTGATTTCATCTTATGACTAACTATTACATTTTGGTTTTCATTGTCAAGGATATAGAAGAACTCCAAGTAGCGTGCAAGCAAAAAGCTAAGAGATTGTAATTTTGTTTTGTTTTGTTTTCTCTTCTGTATTTGTAGAACATTTTTTTTACTTAAATAAAATTATCTGAAACATACAAAATATATCGAACGTGTTTAACTATGAACTCCTCATATTAAAAATGTCTGTATCCTCTAAGAAGAAAAAGAAAAGACTTAAGTATATGCGTAATTGAATTCTGCAGGATTACTCATATGAAAAAGATTATTCATTATTTTAAGTGTTTGCAAGGTTGATGTATTTCTGATTAAATATCCATGCTGGGTATGGTTTATAGCTTCTGCTGTTAAAATTGCATCAGTTATCTTATTTTCTAATTATTTGTCAGAAATTCTTATACTTTGTATTCCATGATATTTGGAAAAATGACCTACTAAAAGATCTTGTTTCATGAACTGTGTCATTTTGGGGTAGAAATCAAAACTTTTTGCATATTAGTTAATGATGGGTAATTTTTTAATTTGTGGTAATTTTAGAATTTTTGAGTGAGGAAAAATATTGTCAAACAGTGCAGACTCTTAATGTTTTGCCTTGGTGGCTGTATAATTCTCAAAAACTACGTTGCTGCATATTGTAGAAATTTGTTTTACAGGTAACAGTTGTAAATCTCCTGCAGCTGAAAGCACTGTTCATAGAAGGTTAAATTTATTCTACCTTGTACAGCAGAGCTGGCCTCTATAAATAATTTTATTATGTTCTTTTATAAACATTTTGGAAGAAGAAAATTTTGGTTTAACACAATAACATATTGTATTTTCACTACTCAAAGAATTAGATTGATTATAGTGGCATCTAAGATTGATAATACATAGATTTCTATTATGACACCCATTGTTTTAGTGCTAGACTGCAGAGGAATGCTTCCTTAAATGCATCATTGTATAAAATATTGACCTAGAGGACTTCATTATTCAAGCTGGAGAGACAGTCACTACTTAACAGTAATAAACTGTTTCTGTGTTACATCGAGAATACTTCGGAAAATATGAGAGTTGTCAAATCTCTTGAAAATCCTGTCTTTATAGTACACATGACACTAAAGCTATGGCTGTATTTTCTACTAATAAAAGCAAAGGCACAGACAGATGTGAAGGATATCACGGTGTACTGACAGGAAACTAAGAAAAATGAGTACTTTGTTGAGGAGCAGAAAAAGACACAGGCCAATGACCTTGGGAAGCTTTAATAGATACAGCTTGCTTTTTTTTTTTTTGCCTTTTTTTTTTTTTTTTAAACTGATGCGGAAAATACGGGCAAGTATAAAGAAGTATAAAGTTAGTATGTAAAGTTTAGGTATATGAATTAAAATTCACCATCATGTTGGAAAAAAATTCAGCCGAAAAATAAAGAAAAAATTAGAGTGGTTATCAAAACCACAGAAAAGTCAAGCTTTAGTCATACCAGTGCCTACATCAGATTAGTCTTCCCCAACATCTGAATGATTTTTTTGCCAACATGAATGTTTGGACGTGAAAGAAGGAGAAAAAAAATTCCTCCAGCAGCAGTGGCTGGGGTGTTCACTCCACTCCATATAGGACCAGAAACAAGTGGTAGATGTTCACCATCCATGGTGGAAAAGGAGTGATATTTCTGTTGGCCTCAAAGAGCAGCCGTAACTTTCAATGAGACAAAGGGAAAGAGATGGTCAAATTCATGATCAAATTTGGTTGAATGCAAGTTACGACTTAGGTATATGATTCATATTCCCTTGAAATATCCTAGTATCTCTTCATGTATTTGTATATACACATAAAGAAATAAAATCCGTTATGTTCTTGGGAACTTAATATAAAGACACGTACCAAGCATCTCTTATCTGACCATGACCACAGTCTTAGCTTAGGCTGTGTTTGCTCCTGATTCACAGGAGTGAATCTGTGCATTCTGATTTACTCAGAAAAGTGAAAAAATTTATGAAACAGAATAAGGACTAAGTAAGCATACTTAGAAAAGGCAAAAAATGGAGCATTTGGTTTTGTTTTATATTGTACAAGTCACACAGTTTTAATCTGAGGACACATCTGCATTATTTAACTGTAGACAAAATAAGCTTAATTTTCACCCACAAATTCTTAATAATTTATGATGATATTTTAACACACAACCATAGACAAATTTGCCTCTGTCTGTCATTTATAGCACAGTGTAATCTGCCTATCATGAACTAATATATAATCAAACTGTATAGCAAAGCAACAGGAAAAATCTTGAATTTTGTCATTGTATCGAAGTATGTTAAGTATTTTTCCATGCGTACTGAATGAACCTTGTTTTGAAGAGTTGCTGTTAAAGGCAACATCATGTGAGGTGAAAGTGCATATTGATCTTAGCCTTTATATTCTTTTAATATGGATGATAATGTCTTACAGTAAGACATTTAAGGATAACTTTCACATGCAGGATCTTCTGAAATAAAATTTAAAAATATGTGTTTTTCCCATTAGGTTTCAATATCCAAAGCAAATTTTCGTTTTGCACATGGAGAAGCACCAGAAACATATATTCTTCTTTGAACTTGTAGGTTATGTGAGATGGAATAGCCTTCTAGTTTCTGAAATATTTACTAAAACAGGAATATATTTACACAATGAAGAAAATTTATTTTGTAAAGAATACCTTGTAGCATTTAAATTACATGTGCAAAATTTGGTGAGCACTCTTAGATTTTTTTTTTTTTTTTAATTGAAATGGATAAACCCACATTCTGGGAACTATGAATTTTTTTTTCATTATTAATGCCATCAAAAGAAGTGATATTGGAATATGATCAGCATTTATAAAATGGTTGGAACATTATTACTAACTTTTGTAAGTAATTTTTCAAGTAGTGAACACTTTCTGTCCTTCACATTGCCTGTTTAATTTGAAAAACTTTGTCAAAAATGGACGTTTACAACCAACCCTTGTCTTGGAGCTTCTCAGTTTATCAGCCAGGTGGATGGGAACCTGGTGAACATGGTACGGACAGGAAATTTCTGTAAGAATGGTGTCATTAGGTAAATGTAACTGCCCTGAATTCAGAATATTGTTTCCTGACTTCTTTTTTTGGTAGTCCCTTGTTTTGAATCTCCAGACTCCCCTTCTGAAAGCCTCTTATGCATTTGAGTGATTGCACCACATATTTTTTTATTTCTCATTGCTGTTTTTGAGTCTTTCTTTCTCTTCCTGCTTCAGTGGTCCCTGCTTAGAACTTCTGTACCCAAACCTGGATCCTTTTAGGACTGGGAGGCCCCACCTGCATCAGTTGTCCTTTTTATTTTCTTCTGACCTCGGCTTTATGGGCTTTGCACACTTACCTGGCACATCCTACACAATACAATGTCCTGACTCCTCTTTTAAAGACGTCTTTTGCCCAGAGGTAGCGTTAATTCTTCTATTGACCACTCTTTCCCTGGAGTATTGGATATTTTCCCCATTTCACCCCTTAAAGATTGTACAGGTTACATGCTACAGAGAATACCCTTGAGGCAGATCCTCATGCTTATATATCCCAGAGATTTTTAAGGTTCAAAAGTAGTTTTTCAGACCTTTTTGAAGTAGTTTTTAGCCTTCACTTCACAACCAAACTTCTACAGTTGCTGGAGAAAATCTAGTATTTTTTCATTAACAATTGCTAAGAAAAGTTATAATTGATTTGTCTTTGTTTACAGATATTGTGAGTTGGGTTTTGGTTTGGAGGTTATTTTCAATATTGAAATTTTACCAAAACCCTAGAAGAATTTTCTGTGGATGCATTTAATGCTATAAATATCTAACAAAGGAGAAATGTTGTCATGAATCTAAGGAATGTCAGCTGCTGAGCTTCTTCATTTCTATGTTTATAGATGTTCAGGACATCTTACAGAATTTTGTGTTGCTTTGTTATTTGATTAAAGCTTAATTTTAGATCAGCCCCAAACATTGTCCTCACGATGCTGTTTTGATGAAGATTTTTCAATTATTTTAAGAGAAAAAATAATAATTGGACTTCACTGTTTGGTTTGGGTTTTTTTTCATATTTCCATAACGTTAAAATAAAGGGAGCCCTCGGCTAAAGGCTGAGATATGCTCACTTTGTGCATATGTGGAAGGAATGAACGACAGAGGGGTGTGGGGAAAGGAATAGGTCAAAGCAGGAAAACTGCACTTACATATGGAACACAGTTCCCCAGTCATAAATAAAGACTTTTCTACCAGTCTCCTATGAAGCCTGCCCCAGATCAGTGTTTGAGAGATGTCAGCATCTCCAGAAGTGATGCAGAGAAGGAAGAGTTATGGGAAGTATTCACAGTGACTTCATTTGCTTAAAACCAACTACAGGAGAGCAATTTGGAGCAGCTAAAAAGTCAGGACAAGGTACAGTCACAGACAACTTGATGCTGAGTAACCATTAGGGAGACTATGGTCCACACAGCCGAAGGTGACCTCACTGCAGACCTACATCTGACCACAATGTCCTAGCCACTGGCCATTTCTCTGCCTCCCCTTTCCTGCTCATCTGCTGAGCCACTGAAATGTACAAATGCTTTCTGTTCTTGCTGCAGAGCACTGCTATAGTTTTGGCAAGACTTTAACAGCAGGTCAAAGGTCTGCTTCAGTGTCTTCACATTTCTCCGTGTTTCTCTAATTACAATCATTACACTGGGTTTAATGTCATATTCCTGCCATTTGATCCCTTTTTGTTTTTGTCAGGAAGGGGGGTGGTAGTTGGTTGTGTGAGAGTATAAATTGTAAAACTTCTTTCTTGTCATAATAACGGACATACGTTTTGGTGGCACTACAGAACCCTGAAATCACTGATTTCTGCAGCAACTTGCTTAGCATTGAGGGAAGGTCACAGAGGTTGTGCGGCCGTGTTGATTTGCAACCTTTTATATGTTCCTCTCAACAACCTCATCCGTTTTCGTGGCTTTAATTACTGTCTCTACACACAAGGCCCAGATTTATCTCTACCCCGATGACCTTTCCCCCAGTGTTAAAATTCTTATTTTAGTTGTGTAATTTCTTTTGATTATTTAAGGGACCATCATAAACTCTGTGTATTATGCAAAAGTGAAAAGCTTGTTGCCTGCTTGAACACTGGGAGCTCAATTAAATGAATAGTCTACTTAAACAAACACAAAATCCAATTCCTATTTAAACCTGTAGTCTCACTTTATGGCCAACTCAACAACCCACCAGAGCTCCAAATAAAAAACGAGTTTCTGGTTATGTCCATAAAATCCTCCTGAGTTTTGATTGCATTTCCAGGCCCTAGTTTACAGCCTCAGGAACTAAACTTCTAGGTTTTTCTTCTAGTCCTCCATCCTCATTTTTTTTGGTACACAGGTTTCAAAAGCTTGATACCCCTTGTTCTTCTACAGATCATATGGCTACGTTTAGTTAGTTACCAAAATCAGTCAGTCCCATAGCTGAAAATTTGTTAGAAAACTTAAAAGAGAGTTTGTGTTCTGAATCTGCCATTGTCTGCAGTTTGGACAGTATTTGACAACTCAACAAGTAAATCCAGTAGTACTCTTAGAAACGTATACATTTCAGTTCCTGTAGAAACCAAATGCTCTGAAGAATGCCTCAGACCAGCAGTGGAACATCATTTTAAAAGAAAAATAACAATTACTATGAAACAATTATGCTGGCATCCTCTGTGCAACTCCAGTGTGAAGTGAGTGTTGAGGTTATAAGGGACTTCTGCGATCAAAGGGGTGCGAGGGGTTAGAGAAGCAGATGCAAAGAAGCACACAGTTACAATGGGAACAGAGAGTTGCAAATGTTAAGGCTGAGAAAACAGCACAGTAGAGAAGCTTTCTCAGGCGCTTCACATCATTCATCTCAAATTTCTAGTTTTGACCAACTATTGAGACTGTATCAAAGGTCATGTTTTATTTATTCCATCTACCCCAAAATTTAGCAAGACAAAGTAAACGGAAGAGCTATTATTTTCAAATTGTCCTTTAATTTCTCAGCATGGTATACTGAATTTTTGTTTCTATTTATCTTGATTCAGTGGCTTTTGGCTGGGAATTAAATAGCGGTAGAGCTCCAAAATTTGATAGGAATGAAATGTATAAATGATGAAGGGAATAAATAACATGTGTAGAACTGAAAGACCAATTCATTACCTTACACTAAGGCACCTGAATACTTGCCTATGTATTCTTCAGTGTCGTTGCTATGTTGTGAAAAAAAAGCCGTTGATAATATAGCCTACATGCACTCTTCTTCTCACTTTTCATTGTTAGAATGGGTGCATATCTGTGAATGTATAGTTCAAACAAATACTGCACTTTTCCAGCCAATCTCATGGTCGTCGCTACCTATGGAGCTTTGGTTCACAGATTGTGAGCTAGATATTGATTGGGAAAGTAAACGAGATTTGCTCCATCTGATGCACTCCAACCACTAAGTGGTGTTCACTGCGTAGGACCCAGACTAGAGTCACTCCGACAGAAAGCCCCTGAAGCCTGGACAGGGTGGACATCACGTCTCCAGGACCGTTTTGTTGTGAAACTGCATGGCATTTCTTGATAATTCAGAAGTAGCCATTTGTGTGGTTTACAAGATGGAACATGAAACCAGGATCAGACCCAAAGGCTGGTACTGCTCTCAGCCTCTGAGTGCCTCTGCTTCCCTCACCAGAGGGTAAGGATTGCACTTGTCTTATTAAAAGCTTTGAGATCTGAAACTATCGCACATAGCATAACAGCATCGGTGTACAGGTTACGAATGAAACAAGGGAAAAGAGCGCATGGAATAGCTCTGAGCGTGTCTTTTAGATGTGAGTGGACATGCATACTACAGCATCATACACGTGTTTTAGCTGCTTTGCTCTAAGGAAAGATACAAATGGTAAATGTTTTACTTCGTTAATCAATGCCAATTTTACAGTATTCTAGATTGAATCATAGAAGCATAGAAGCATTTAGATTGGAAAAGACCCTTAAGATCACCAAGTCTAACTGTAAACCTAACACTGCCTAGTTACCACTAACCCATGTCCCTCATCATCACGTCTACACATCTTTTAAAATACCTCCAGGGATGATGACTCCACCACTTCCCTGGACAGCCTGGTCCAATGCTTGACAACCCTTTCGGTAAAGAAATTTTTCCTAACATCCAATCAAAACTTCCCCTGGTGCAACTTGAGGCCATTTCGTCTTGTCCCATCACCTGTTCCTTGGGAGAAGAGACCGACCCCCCCGGCTACCCCCTCCTTTCAGGGAGCTGTAGAGAGCGAGAAGGTCTCCCCTCAGCCCCCTTTTCTCCAGGCTGAATACTCCCAGCTCCCTCAGCCGCTCCTCACAAGACTTGTGCTCCAGACCCCTCACCAGCTCCGTTGCCCTTCTCTGGACACGCTCCAGCACTGTCTTCTTTGTGGTGAGGTGCCCAAAACTGGACACAGCCCTTGAGGTGGGTCCTCACCGGTGCCGAGTACACAGGGCACTGGTGAGGCCCTAGTCCTGCTGGCCACACTGC